>NC_091453.1:2671324-2926324 GCF_964237555.1 Oryctolagus cuniculus | reverse complement strand
GAGTGAACCAGCAGATGGAAGAATTCTCTCTCTCTCTGCCTCTGCCTCTCTGTAACTCTGCATTTCAAATAAATAAATAAATCTTTTTAAAAAAATATTTATTTTCATGGACTTGAATGGCAGAGCCACAGAAAATTTTTTTCCTATGCATATAGACACGCAACACATGCCTTTTATTTGTTTATTTATTTTTATTTTTAAAGATTTATTTACTTGAGAGGCAGATACAGATAAAGTGAGAGACAGAGAGAGAGGTCTTACACCCACTGGGTTACTCCCCAATTGGCTGCAACAGCCAGAGCTGAGCTGATCTGAAGCCAGGAGCCAGGAGCTTCTTCTGGGTCTCCCACATGGGTGCAGGGCTTTCCCAGGCCATAGCAGAGAGCTGGATCTGAAGTGCAGCAGCTGGGACTCGAACCAGTGCCCATATAGGATGGTGGCACTGCAAGCAGCGGCTTTACTTGCTACACCACAGCGCCGGCCCCCATACCTTTTAGAAGAAAAAATGTAATAATCTAAAAAAATACTTTTCTAACGTTTTTATATGAACTTTCTCTCAAGTCTAATGTAGAACTCTGACATTTTTTAAGCTATCAACAAAATCCTTTATCCAAAGGAAATCACACTGAAACCCAGAGGAACACATTGATTCAGTTTCCGGTATAGACTCTGGTACTTGGCTTTTCCCTGCCAAGCAGGCTTCAGCCACTCTCAGAAGCTACAGTGTTAATCTGAAGAGCTATGACTCAGCTCCTCATTTGCATAACCATGGTGAACTGCATGCAATATACTTTCAAGTTAAAAGTCCTAGGTTTTCTTTAAATGTATTAATTCCAAAGAAAGAGACTTTTCTTTACACATTTGACTGAAAGAATTGCTGCAAGCACTGAAGTTCGGCTTACCTTCCCCCTCCTTTTTCCTGGAGTGGCAGTTGCATGGCATTGTTTTCTGCACTTAGGTTGCTGATATGCTTGTGTTTCTTTTCAGAGCACATAAGCCTTTTACTAGATTTTTGTGGAGGGAAGTAAATGTGAGTATTCACCAAGTTTTGAAGCGTTAGTATATACAGTGCTTGTATCTGTGTGCTTACCAGTGGAGCATGAGCTTTCCCAGCACTTAGATTCCCCCATCTTGTTTCTTTTGAACCATGACACAGTTTTTTTTTCTTCTGGTTGTTTCTTAAAGTTTTACTATTTGTAATTTCTCAAACTATGTATTTGAAGCTTTTGTACAGTTATGTGAGATTTCTGACCTTTTGGGACTTGATTTCTCTGCTTAACATATTGGTGAGATTCTTAGACTAACTCACACTCTGGGCCTGTTTCTGGGCCTTACTCTTCTCCAGGATATTTATACCACGCACACTGTAATTGTAATTCCATTCTGTTGATGGACACTTGGGTTGGGTGCAGCCTGAGGTCACTGGAACACCACTCTTCTGAGCCTTCTTGTGTTCTTAGTTACACACGCCATAGGATATATTTATCTTCCACTTACTAAGTAATGCTATGTCTTTCATCAGTGGTTATGCCATTTTGTACTCCCTGAGAGATACTGCAGGTTAAAGAGACATAGATTTTCTTTTCTTTTTTTAAATTATTTATTTATTTATTTATTTTTGGACAGGCAGAGTGGACAGTGAGAGAGAGAGACAGAGAGAAAGGTCTTCCTTTGCCGTTGGTTCACCCTCCAATGGCCGCCGCGGCCGGCGCGCTGCAGCCGGCGCACCGCGCTGATCCGATGGCAGGAGCCAGGTACTTATCCTGGTCTCCCATGGGGTGCAGGGCCCAAGCACTTGGGCCATCCTCCACTGCACTCCCTGGCCACAGCAGAGAGCTGGCCTGGAAGAGGGGCAACCGGGACAGAATCCGGTGCCTTGACTGGGACTAGAACCCGGTGTGCCGGCGCCGCAAGGTGGAGGATTAGCCTAGTGAGCCACGGCACCGGCCGAGACATAGATTTTCAAGTTTTCATTTAAGTAATGCCAGTTTTGGCTTTTTCCCAAAGAGATTATGCCAGTGTACACTCCTGTCAGCGCATATCAACATTCCTGTTGTTTCACATGCTTACTAACTCTTGCTATTTTTAGATTTTTAATTTTTTTAACCATCTGTTGGGTATGAAATCCATCTCAAAGTATTTGCATACAATTCTCTTTTATGTATAAGCCATCATTCTTTCAAATCAAGATTCTGGTGTAGGACATGTGGGTAATTTCCAATTTTTCTATGTTGCAATCAAAGCAATGCTTGTCCAATTACTTCCTTAGAATAAATTCTAAGGGTAGAAATGCTACATTAAGGGTTCCCCACATTTAAAATTTTGATCTATATTACCCAACTGCTGTTTGGAAAGATTTCACAATTTTACATTCCCATCTACAGTGTTTGCATGCCGTTCTCCCTGAATGCCTGTGAAAAGTAGGTATTTAAAACAAAATCTAAATGATGCATGCACTTAATTTTAGAAGTCAAATTACTTACAGACCATTGGCCTGCCCTTCCCAGGAACTGTCATTTTCTACTCTTAGCAGTTTCATCTGTTTGCTTCTATATGTGTTTCATCTGTTTGCTTCTATATCTCATAATAATATACTTGTGCACCATTCCCTGGGGATTTTAAATTGTAGATTCTGATAGAGGTGGCCCACCCTTTTTCCTCCGTGCCCAGAATTCCTGAGCCTTTGCTAGCCTCTGACGCATGAAAATATTCTTGCCATCACTTGGCAGCTGTTTTCTGCTCTCCTGTTTTTGTCATCAGGAATTTAACATAATTGAGTGGGGAGTGGGGATGAATGCATATATTTAATCTGCTGCATTCAATCTGAAAGTTCAAGATAGTGTACATTTCAAGAACAAAGCCCACTTGAAAATAGAACTAAAATAGTATCCCTTTTGCAAGGACCCCTCTAAAATAGGGGAACGTTTTAGACAAGGGATGGACCTTAAAAACAGGTCCTACAGCTCTTTCCACTTTACTAATGAAAAGCGTCTTGCAAAGTTCCCCGATTTTCTCTCAGGCTTTCCCAAGCCCTGCAGCTCTTAATCCTGGTGGCTCACTAGGGTGATACAGGAGTTAACAATCCTGACCCTCAGAGCTACACCAGGGCCCACTAACTCAGCATCTATGAGGTGAGGCCCAGGCATCAGTGGCACCTGGGCTCCCCAGGTGGTTCCACTGTGCCACAGAGGTTGAGAATGACCACTTCTGGCCAGGAGATTCATCAGTTGAGCCCATTTCTAAAAGCATGCTAATGGGGACATTAAGAGGTCCATCACGTTGGCAGGCTCACTTGGCTAATCCTCTGCCTGCGGCGCCGGCCCACCGGGTTCTAGTCCCGGTTGGGGCACCGGATTCTGTCGCGGTTGCCCCTCTTCCAGTCCAGCTCTCTGCTGTGGCCCGGGACTGCAGTGGAGGATGGCCCAAGTGCTTGGGCCCTGCACCTCATGGGAGACCAGGAGGAAGAACCTGGCTCCTGGATTCGGATCAGCGCAGCATGCCGGCCATAGCAACCATTTGGGGGGTGAACCAATGGAAAGGAAGACCTTTCTCTCTGTCTCTCTCTCTAACTCTGCCTGTCAAAAACAAAACAAACAAAAAAAAACAGAGGTCCATCAACTGCTGTGCTTGATTCTGTAATTTTGTATGTTGTCCCAGTGTGGATAGCGTCTATTCTCATGCCTCAATTTCATTCACATGCATCCTGTTAATCAAAATAAAGAACACTGACACTACCACCCACATTCTGGTTATTACCCTTATTCCAGTGTGGACACTGTAGCTGTCGCCCAAATCCTCCATTACGATGAATTGATCTACTACCTTTATTAGGTCATGGGAGCTGGTTAACCTCACTGAGTTTCAGTTCTAGCCAGCAGAAAGCACAGTTCCTGCTCACCATGGTTGTCAGGAAAGAACCAGATAGATCACTATGAAACCAAACCCCCATAATATAAAAGCTGGACCCAGCCTCTTGTCTTTCTCCCTTAGCCCAAGGTGTCCTTGCCTGCCTCTTATCAAAAGGAATTCACTGACTTGAGGGAGTGATCCAGCTGGCCTTACAAGGTTCTAATCACCAGACTCAAGGAGTCATTTGCTTCTCCCATAGATAAGAACCTTGATGGCCAGTGTTGTCCTGGGGTGATTTGTGTAGGGGAATTCCAGGTCTGGGCACAATGGAACTGCCAGCTTCACATAACCTGCAGATCAACTGAAGCCCACCTGGCTACCATAAATTCCCTAAGGAGTACAGCATCACTGACCAATCAAAGGAAGGTCATGAGCTCCCTGACCAACCAGGAACTTGCATCCTGGGAATTAACCAATAGCTGCTTGGCTCCTTGCTCTGCAATGAATACCTACTTTCTTCTACCACCCCAATGTCAGCGATTGGCTTTCTGCTTGTCAGGCGAGTGGACCAGTTTAGGGGTTCTACAGCAATGCCTCCAGCCAGCTTGGGGTGATGTTCGGCAACAACTATATGAGTGTGCTCAAAAGTTCATGGAGAAATTGAATTAAAACATAAACTCACTTTGGTAAAAAGTTTTTTCATAATAAGCATTTTTCATGAACTTTTAAAAAGATTTATTTATTTGAAAGACAAAGTGATACCGAGACAGGAAGAGGTGAGAAAGAGAGAGCACATGTATGCAAGATCTTCCATCTGCTGGTTTACTTCCAAAATACTCGCAACAGCCAGGCTGGGCTAGGCCAAAGGCAGGAGTCAGGAACCCAAGTACTTGGGCCATCATCTTCTGCTTCCCAGGTGCTTTGGCAGGAAGCTCGATGGGAAGTGGAGGTGGGACTTGATCCCAAGCACTCTGATATGGGATGTGGGTGTCCAAAGCAGTGGCTTAACCAGCTGGGCCAGGACACTGGCCCCGAGACGAGATGCTTCATCTTAAAACACTGTGAGTGCGAGCCCAATTGCTGCCTTACCTCTGGAAAAATAAGCTTCTCTAGCTGAACTTTTTCAAAATTTTATCAATTTTGACTTCTCAGTTTGCATAAAACCACTTTCTCTAGTAGGGGATTCTGATGCTGTGACTGCGGAAGTTACAGTTGGAAGCATGGTGGACTCAGCTGAGGATTTACCTGCTTGGCCACAAGCTGCTGCCACCACAAATAAACGGATAGTTACTTCTCGGGTAACACTGACTCCATGCCCTGAGAACAGCTGCCTCTGGCCCCATGCCACAGCAGCTTTTAAACTATCGCAGTTATTTTGTCTCATGAATATAAATACAGCATCCTCTAGGGCCCTCCAGGCACATCAGCCCTCCCACGTCTCCTAGTAGCCAGAAGACAGCGTATCAATGATGTCAAGTGGTTCTCAGAGAGCCTCTCTCTGTGTCTTGTGGCAGTGGGCACTTTCCCTAGAACGGTGCGCCATGCCACCCAAGATGAGCTCAGTCTCGTTGGCAATGTATGAGATTAGAAAAGCGAGTTCAGCAAGATTCTCCCTCCTCCTCCTGGAAAGCTGGGTCCTCTTCATTTTGCCAGTGGGGAAAAGGGAGCCAGCGGGAGACAAGGAGCATACCCTGAGAGGAGACACCAGAGCCACCAACTTTGAACCCACTGCTGTCCAAGGGCAGGGAGTGGAGGGGAGAAGGGAAAGCAACCGAAACCTTAGCTGCCAGGAAAGAATATTAGACCAGCACAGCCCAACCTGTGAGGCTCATTCTCATTCCTGTGGGGGTGGGGGTGGGCGGTGGCGGAGACTATGCATTTCTAGTAAACTCTCAGGGCAGAGCCCACAATGCTGGTTCCTAGGCCACACCCTAAATAGTGAGGTTTAATCCTTGCAGAGTGACAAAATATGCTAGTATTTAAGTATTTTTTAAATCCATGCTTTTATGCTTAATGCATCTTGTTGGCTAATCACCAGGCACATAGTAAATACTGAGAGATTTCCCACCAAATGTGGTTATAAGTTATTTTGCCCTCTAAAGGAATAACACTTCAGCTACCTGTGTAATTTACTAAAGCAAAAAAAATTTTACTCCTTTAAAAACAAGGGTTTATTTATTTATTTGAAAGGCAGAGTAGCAGAGAAAGAGGGAGAGGAAGAGGGAATTCTTCCATGTACTGGTTCATTCCCCAAATGCCCAGAACAGCTGGGATTGGGCCAGGCTGAAGGCAGGAGGCTGGAACTCTATCCTGGTCTCCCACATGGATGGCAGGGGCCCAAGAGCTCAAGCCATCATCTGCTCCTGCCCAGGCGCATCAGCAGGGAGCTGAATCAGAAGCAGGGTAGCCAGGACTCGAATTGGCCCTCCCACCTGGTACACCGGTATCCCAAAGCAGCAGCATAACCTGCTGCACTGCAAACGTGCTTCCCAACATTTTGCTCCTTGATGAAGCCATAAAAGTATAGCACAACCGTATTCTCTGCTCTGTACGGGATCTCCCTTTACCCTTTATCTTCATGAACGAATACACAATTAGGTTACTTTTAAATAATAAGAGGATCATGTAAAATTGATAGTAACAACCATAACAGACTTCTAGTGCCACTTTAGGTTTTTTTTCCTCCTTTCTCTAAAAACTTTGCTTTTCTGTATTTATTTAACATTAATAAGCATTTTAGTGCAGACACTAGGAGCCAGCCACTGTCACCTCCTGATCTCCTTACATGTTGGATATTTTAGCTGCTTAAAAACATTTCTTTTCTTCCAGCAAACTCTACTATGAAAAAGAAAACATAAAACGTTTGCCCTCAGGAGCATATTTCAGAAGTTGCCGCTTAGTCCCGAACTCCACCTCAGTAATAACAAGTAGTGGTAACACAAGTGGGCATCTTTTGATAATGGGGCCAGAAGTTTCACAGAACACAGGAGCTGGCTGCTCTGATGTAACCTGAGTGACAACAGCTGAGGCGGTCCAGCTCATTCCTGGGCACGGACACAAGAGTAGCGCTTGGACCCAGCCCAGTTCTCTCCCTGACCAGTTCTCTCTTTGCTAGAGGACCATAGGCTCATTTTTATGGGGCCAAGAATATAAATATGTACATTTTTCTTATAAAGAAACATCTTAATTCTTTTCCCCTTTATGAAATAAAGGCTCCTTGGAAAATCAAAAATTTGAGAAGCAAATGCTAAAATAATCACTCTCTGAACATATGCCTGCTGGTGTAGCAAAATACATGTAGAATTAATAAGGTTCCCAGAAGTTGTACTCAAAGGAATGCAATTTTATAAAGACTGACAGTTTAATTAAGATAAGTTAGAACATTTATATGTGGTGACAATTACAACAAGAACAGAGTTTAAGGTAGACAGCCTGAAGATTATTAGTACAAAAAGGATGGAAGGTCCCCACACTTTATTTGTGGAATAGTAGAAAGAAAAGAAAAGAAAAGAAAAGAAAAGAAAAGAAAAGAAAAGAAAAGAAAAGGAAGGAAGGAAAGAAAAGGCCTCAGTATGTTTGCACAGCATTTTGTCATGTCAAATTGTGTAGATGTTTATATCATTAAAAACCAACTTATTGTATCTTTTGGCTTCCAGATGGAATTTTACAAAATACCTAGCAAGAAAAAAGTTCTGAAAGTGCTTCTTTTTAAATTCTTTGGTATAATTTGGTCATTTTCATAATAATCAATCTATTTAAGTACTTTAACATTCATGAATTAATGAAAATGCAAGGAGGAGTACAAAATGTTTAGAAAACCGGGACTGTAAAATAAATTAGATTATTGACCTCATGGAAAACAACTCTAATTTTACTTGTGTTTCTGTGGCAAAGATATTCATACCACCCTTAAAGAACAGCTATTACTTGATTTATAATTAAAGAAATGTGACATAATATATTCCTTTTTCATTACTAGAATAACTGTTCTATATACGCTTTTAAAAGTAGAATAGGCAAGTTTCAACTTGAGAAAGAATAATTCTGAATTTCACAAAGTTTTACTCCATGCCTTCTGATTCAGTGAGTGTCAACATCTACAATTTTAATGTCAGTTGGTAGACTGTTAAGGATCACTCAGTTACTTCAGGAAACATTAGTTTTCCTCTTGAAGCATTTTTTCTATCTCCTTATCCCAGTTTTCATCTCGCTTCTCTGATTCTGTCACCACTTCGTATTCCTGAAGTTCTTGCTGTAGCTCCTTTTCCCAGTCTGCAGAATCCTCTAAAAGAGACAAAGGAGAGGGAAAAGAAAGGTTCTCCCCGAACTCATAAAGCTGGTGTCAACAATTCAGTCAACTTCAACGACCACAATAATTTTTAAAATCCCAGGCTTCATTCCTGTGTGTGCTCAGAAAGGAACAAATTTTCACAGTGACCAAGGAGAAATATAATTAGAAAGAGGAACTTGTTAATGTAGAAGCAAAGGTATCAGCTGTCATCAATGAATTTTGGCTATTATTTTGCTTTACCTAGACCTCTGCTTTTCCCTTGATTTATATGGATAGTTGATAACTGGCTGCAAATCACTTTTTACCACCACCAGGGATGATGATGGCAGCCAAAACAGTGGATGTTTATCGGGCCCTTACCAAGCTGGGCGCCGACCTAACTGCTTTCTATGTGTCACTCTTTTTATCCTCAGAACAAGCCATGGAGAAGATAGCACTGGGACCCCCATCTTATACATGGGCAAATGGAAGCCTAGAGAGATTAGATGACAAGCTTAAGTGAGTTGCCCAAGAGCACACCTTTTTAAAAAAATAATTTTTTTCAATGTTGTATTTATTTGAGAGGCAGAGTGATGGGGTGAGGTGGGTGGGGTGGGGGGAGTTCCCATTCACTGGTTCACTACCCAAATGCCCGCAACAACCAGGGCTAAACGAGGATGAAGCCAGGAGCCAGGAACCCAAGCACTTGAGCCAGCATCTACTGCCTCCCAGGTGCATTAGCATGAAGCTCGATCAGAAGCAGAGGCAAGAATCGATCCCAGGCACTCTCGCTTAACATGGTGTGGCATGACACCTGCTCTAAGATTACACCTCTTAACAGCGACAGACGCACAGAGGGAAGCAGATCTGCAGCTTCCACAGCCTGTGTTCACCCACCACACTGAGAAAGAGCCTGTCTCCCTAGAGTGGCAACAGACACCAGGATCTGACGTCGGGCAATCCCTAGCCAAAGCCTGGGCTCTCCCATGATGCTCCACCTGGAGCTCTTGCATAGGTCTTCCAAGCTGAGACTCAATGGTACAACTTACATGTGCATGAGTGTGTATGCATAGGGTAAGGCATCTGCTATGCAGTGATATAAAACAGTGAGAAAACAAACTAGCTCCTGAAAAAAAGGAGAGCTAAAATTCATTTTAATCGTTTAAAAATAAACTTAGCTGTAAAGAAAGCAAAAATAAGATGCTTTCATTTTTCTGCAACAGTGACCTCAAGGGAAAAGGTGTTGTGTGTTGCACAGGAAAGCACTGATTCCACAAGCATTTATCAGGTGCTTGGTGAGTACTAAGCCCCGTGTTAGGTGTCTCAGAGACACAGAAACACAAAGTGCAACTGTGCTTGCGGCGCTTATAATTGAGCTGGGGAGCCAAGACATATAAGAGAACGTTAAGTGGTCCAAATTAGAGCTCCGCCAGAAATTCAGAGAAAAGGACAGCAGCTCCCCCAGCCCGGAGCTCCTGCCAGTTTCCCGTGGGGCCTCTGTACGAGGGTTGACACTAGTCCAAAGGGAACCACTGCAAAGCTGGCCCTAGCTCTCCCTCCCTCCCTCCTTCCATAGTGGCCAGCAGCCTTCTCAGAAACCAGCCAGGGTGGGAGGGGTCTCAGGGTCTAAACAGCCCAGGTTTTCACTTTGCCTCCCTCCTGCTTCCTTCTCAGTTCCCTCCTCCAGAGTTCCTCCACAGCATGCCCACAGGGTTCAGGTTCACCTTTGGAGGCTACTTTCCTAGCTGGCACCCTGCACAACTGTGGGGACAGCGGCTTCCTGAGTGCAATGCAGGTCTGAGATGATTAACCCAATCTTTTGCTTTTGCTCTAGTAACTTGTCCCAGTGCTCCACCCACCCAGTTCTTTTTAAAATTAGTTTTTCAGGGCCAGTGCTGTGGCATAGCAGGTTAAGCTGCTGCCTGCGACGCCAGCACCCTATATGGGCACTGGTTCGAATACCAGCTACTCTACTTCTAATTCACCTTCCTGCTAATGCACCTGGAAAAGCAGCAGAAGATATTCCAAGTATTTGGGACCCTGCCACCCACATGGGAGACCTGAAGAAGTTCCTGGCTCCTGGCTTCAGTCGGGCCCAGCACCAGCTGTTGAGGCCATTTAGGGGGTGAACCAGCTGATGGAAGATGTCTCTGTCTCTAACTCTGACTTTCAAATAAATAAATCTTAAAAAAAGAAAATAGTTTTCAAAGGCAGCTTGTTTCTTCTCAGAAGTGATGCTCTTTTTGCCCACAGCAGCCAGGCAAAGAAGCTCCCATAAACATGTGTGCAGCTAAACAGAATGGTAGGGCTTCCAGCAGAAGACTGGAGGGCAGCATCTCTGCTTGCACCTCCTTCCTGGCCACATGATCTTGATGCTGAGCTGCATTGGGCAAATCACTTAACATCTCTGAGTCTCAGTGGGTTTCACCAGAGGAACTCGAAGATCAAAACAGACTCCCAAGCCCTTTGAGCTGCTTCTGTGAGTTTTTAAGACAGAGAAAGAGACACGAGATCTGGTCATGTTTGTTAGCTCTACCTTCTAGTGGAAAACAGAGGATCAATTTTTGTGCAACATTTACAAGATATTTTTGTACACTGTACAAGATATTTTGTATGTTTCCACAGTCAACTTTGGAATTGGGGAAAATAACAGTTTGTTTTGGTTTTTTACCTTCTAATACAGCTGTCTCCTCTTCCTTTTTGTCAAGCACAAGTTGCTCCATTTCTTTCCTTAAATCTTCCTGATTTAAGTTACAGGCATCGAAGGCATCACTGACAAATTCAGAAACTCCTGGGCTAGTAGAAATTTCCTCCTCATCCTGAAATGCAACAAGAGCTTTTAAAATGCCTTTCTCAGCAACATTTTTGTGCTAGAACTCTTGCTTACAGTGGTCTCACAATTTAAGGCAGCTTAATTTTCATTTTCTCTTGCTGCTAGCTCCAAGACAATGATCACTGCTCTACAACCTTCTAACTTGCACAGTTGCTTGGTAACTAACTGCGTTACCACCTGAGGCTATTATTCTCAGTCAGTTTGGATAGTTCAACCATCCTCTCTCATCCCTAAGGAGCTCATCTAGCATTATCGATGCCAGTAATTCGCTCAGTGGAAAGGTCCTTGGCTAGTTACAAGCACCAGACAGTTTGTCTCAAAACAGATTAAGACCCATGTTCCTAAGTAGTTTTAAGAGGTATCATGGTTAACACAGTTACTTCCTTGCCAAACATCAACTACTAGGTACAATATAAAACTGCATTACCTCTTGAGTTTTCAGCTGAGATTTGATTACAACAGGTGGAGTTTTGGGCCGTACTGCCTCTAAGAAGTGAGAATAAAATAGACAGAATAAAATAATTGCTTGGGTCAGTTCTGAATATGTACTAGAATAAGAGCTAAGATAGCTACAAAAATGATGATACTAAATAATTTTCAGAAATGAGCTTTTAGGTTATGCTTTCAGCTTTTCTCACGTTAATGCAAGAAACAGTCATGTCAAACTATCTCAACCTCTTACTTTTGGGGATATTTTTAACCTATCATCCTGTTGAATGCTCCTTATATAAAACATCCAGCAGGAAAACATATTTGACTTCAATGCTAGCAAAATGCACCAAAGAACAGTTCTGCTCTTCCAGGATTATAAGAATTAAATTATTCCTCAAGTATCCCTGTTGTCATGAACGCTAAAAAGCACAAAAGATGCAATGCCCAGTCACAGCTGCCACCTCTTTTCTCAAGGGCCTCCTTTTCATCCCAGTAACCTTCCTAAATAGACAGGCTTAACTGAGTAGTCAGTCTCTGAAGTCCATTTTGTTAACTAGGTTGTATTTGGTAAAAGGGCATTTTACAGTAAAATCAATATATTCTAAAGAACGATAGGCAATTGGGATGAATATTAATATCTACAGGTTTGCCTAGTGATCAGGATGCCGGTTAACATGCCTGCATCTCATATTGGAATACTAGGCCTGAAAGCTGGCACCACTTTGATTCCTGCTGCCTTCACAGCAGACCCTTGGAGGCAGAGTTGATGGTCCAAATGATTGAGTTCCTGCGCCCGTGCAGGAGACCTGGATTCAGTACCTGGATTCAATTCCCGGATCCCAGCTCTGGCTCAGTTCAGTCCCAGTCACTTGTGGGTATTTAGGGGGTAAACCAGTGCATAGGACTGTGTATGTATATGTGTGTATGTCTCTCATCTTTCTCTCAAATAAACAAGCAAAAATATTTTAAAGTTTGTAGAAAAAACAGAATTAAAAGATAAGTTTATTTTAGCATAAAAATTGTTTTGAAATCCATGCATAGTTTTTTCATAATACACATTTTTCATGAACTGTAACAAGATTTCTTGTATATACAAAAGGGTACATCTTAACGTAGATCAATTTCATTCAGTTTCCCTGATCTTAAATGCAGTGTCGGATACTTTCCCAGTTGTCTGTACAACCTGTACTTGATTGAGGCCATGCTGTTTTGCTCAATCATTACAAATTCCATTACAAAAGTGCGCTCATTTCTGGTGGGATAATTGTGCAACTGTCATTAGTGTCTTTACATACACAGCAGGTACACACTCAAAATTACAACTGTGACACTAAATACACTTCTTTTTTTTTAATGACTATCACAGGAATCAAATAGCTGCTAATATTATAGAAACCCTGCCCCACAACTAGGGTACAGTGTCACTAGAAAGGGTTAGATACCAGCCCCGAGCTGGCTGCTGCTCCCTTGAACAGGAGGCAGCATCACTCTGCTCTACAGACTATGCATACCAGGGAAACACCAGGCTGCATGAAAGACCAAGACACAAAGAGAACAAGGTGGACTGACCCAGAGTGGAGCACAGGAGGTGTCAAGAGGCTCATGGGAAAGGGAAAGGAAGAGTTGTGGGCAAGATGGCTGCTTTGAGGGAGAAAAAAGAGGAAAAAATGCCAAAGGAAAGAGGAAAGGAAATGAGATAGCAAAGGGAAGGCAAGCTTGGGGAAGGCATCCATGACCTGGGTCAGATATTTTCTGGAAAGAAAATCATTTTGCCAGAAGATGATGACATTTCTTGTACATTTCTGGTACATACAAGATGACAAGCTCATTAAAATCACTAAGATACGCATTTTTAAAAGAGTATTTTAAACTTGTATTTCCCAGAGTGATGTGTCCTGCCCCAAAAGTACCTGTCAGAGGCAGATCAGCGTTGGCGCCACTGTTCTTCCCCTCCTTTGCCACGGCCTGCTGCTGGGCGGCGAGGGCAGTGAGCTGGGCCGACTGCTTAATCAGGGACACACGGTAGAAGTAGTTTCTCCAAAACACCTCTTCCTTCAGGCTGCAACACAGACAGAAGCACCCACGTAAGAGTGTGTGCATACAAGTCCACCCAGAGCCCACTTGTCAGAGGGGACAACCAGCATGGATAGTTCAAACTTTCAAACCCAACCAAGGGGCAAAGGAGTTGCCCATTGCTGAACAACAGTAGCCACAGACAGTCCCTGAAGGCAGAAGAAAGCCCAGCCTTGCTTGGGATTTCGATGGTTAACAACACTGCCCGTGGCACTGTTGTGAAAAACTACCCTGGGGGACTGCAAGCAGAGGCAGGACTCCACCCACCATCCGCTGTTACCTAGAGGATTAAATGCTTTCAAGCAGTGAGAAGGAAGCATCGTGGGTGTTGTTCCTTGTGAAAGGAAATACTTGGCAGCCTACTAATAAGTGGCAACTGGTAAGAGTTAGCAATGAGGTGGGAGACAGTTGAGAAAAAGACCAAAGTGCAGTTCAGCCTGAGAGAACTGTTTGGGGTTCCCAAATGTGGCTGCATGTTAGAATTGCCTGGTGTGTGGTGCTGGTGCCCACCTGGGGTAACGAAGTGTCCACACAGCGGGCAGCCTGGAATGGATAGTGAGAATTGAGCAGGGAGAAAAGGGTATCTGAGGAGAGGGGTGGGTAGTGACAAAAATGGGAAACTGGTTACATGCAGGGGGCTTGATTGCATAAGGTAGTGGGAAACGGGTTTCTCACTGTGAAAGGAGTTAAAATCATGGAAAGGGAGGGCCTGCATTGTGGCGTAGCGGGTAAAGCTGCCACCTGTGATACTGGCATGCATGTGGCTGCTGGTTCGAGTCCCAGCTGCTCCACTTCTGGTCCAGCTCCCTGCTAATGTGCCTGGTAAAACAGCAAAAGATGGCCCAAGTGTTTGGTCCTCTGCCACCTACATGGGAGACCTGGATGAAGCTCCTGGCTCTTGGCTTTGGCCTGGCCCAGCTCTGGCTACTGCAGCCACTTGGGGAGTGAACTAGTGGATAGAAGATCTGTCTCTCCTCTCACTGTAATTCTTTCAAATAAATAAATCATTGAAAAAAAAATCACGGATAGGGGAAAATTAGAAGGGCCCTCCCAGGGTATCACTGTGAACCATGGTTTTTATTCCATTTAGTTATAAACGGACACATGCAAATTCCCTAGCTGCATCCTTGGACAAGGTGAGTAGTAGTGACACCCCAATAGCAATGAGCACACATGGCACCCAGATCTTGCTTCCTAAATAGCACTGCCCAGCTTCCTGGGTAAATAGCCAATTCTGGGGCTAGAACAGAGAAAGAACAAAACGAGCCTGGTTTATCTTGTGCCAGAAAGCAAGAAAACACCCAAAGAATGATGGGAATGAGTTAAAAGGACGGAGGAGTCAGCTTCCACGGGCTCTGCACCGGCCACATTGGTGATAATTTGAGCATCAAAATAAATAACGATAGCAACAGATTATAACTCACTGTATGTATAACATAGGACCATGAGTCCATACAGATAAGAAATTCATGAATACGTTAAAGGTTTGATGAGGAACAGAATATGGACAGTGTCAAAGTGCCTCCCTACAAAATGCTGCTTATTTTCAAAAAGGAAAAGAATAAGTTCACGGATACCAGTGTCAAGTGAGCACACTGGGAACAGGAATGGAACAAGTAGTAGCGTGTGTCACCTGGGAGGATGCAATGGACTGAGGGAAGCAGACGAGACGAAAACTAAGTGCAAGCTGTGAGTCTGACTACACTCTTTTGCCGAAAAAGATGTTGGGACACACGGAAAAATCTGCCTAGGACCTAAGAATTGGCGGGCAACACTGTGTGAAAGATGCTTCCACGTGCGGATGGTCATGCTGTAGCTATGTAGAGAATATATACGCGAGCACTGGTGGTGATGGGGAATCAGGTCTCAGAGGATTCAGAAGAGAGTTCCTTCTGTTGTACTTCCAACCTTCCTGTAAGCTTGTGATTGTTTCACAATAATTACAATGGGAAAAAATTGACGACTATGCTCACCTCACAGCAACTGAATTAAAACCTCTAGGATGGAAGATGAAATGAGTTACCACAAACACAAAAAGTACACAAGTACATAAACACATATCCTCCAAACCAAGGATATCCCAGCAATGGCTTTGGTGAGCTGCAGGGTGTGTGGTTAGGATTTTGCTTGCTTTTCATTTTTGCTTATTTGCCTGGAGGATCATTCCTTTGTTTCTTTTTAAAGTTCACTTATTTATTTGAAACACAGAGTGACAGAGAGAAAAGGAAAGAGAAAATTACTTCCATCTACTGTTTTACTCAATGTCTGCAACAATGAGGGCTGGGCCAAGCTGAAGTGGGCAGCCAGGAGCTCCCTTAGGTGCCAGGGGCCCAAGTACTTAAGCCATCGTATGCTGCCTCCTAGGCTGCTGATCAGCAGGAAGCTGGACTGGAAGTGGAGATAGGACTTGATCATAGGCACTCCAATATGGGATGTGGGCGTCCCAAGCAGAGGCTTAAATCAGCGCACCACAACACCAGCCTCAACTTGTTCATTTTTAAAAACGTTTTTCTGCAAGTAGAAATGACCACAGGCTGGAGGAATGCCTCTTTCCTTCCTGGTATATGAGAAGAGATCCAAGTTTTTTAACATGGGTAGAAAATCGAGGAAGAAAGTATGCCAGAAAAACACACTTCAAAGGGGTTAGAAGCAAATCAGTGAAAACTAACAAAACGCACAGGATTGTGAATCAGGACAGGGCTTGCCTTACAGGAAATGTGAGAACACATTTGTGAATGGTGAAGCGAGGCCAGGGAGCTAGCCTTTCATGTGACAAAGGCAAAATCTAAGATCATCTGCACAAGCTAGGCCATGTAACAAGAAGGAATTTGCTGCTAGATATCACTCATCTGTTCTTTTCTTACTTCCACTCTCATTTCCTGAGTGCCACATACATCAGGTACTAACCTAGGTTCTTGTGCAACTCTGGAGAAGAACCACAGCTCAGATGACAACTAAAGGCTCTGAGAGGGGCGGGTAGGTTAGGCTGCTGCTCGGGATGCTGGCATCCCACACTGGCATGCTGGTTCAAGTCCTGGCTGGTCTGCTTCAGATCCAACTCGCTGTTAAAGCAGTGGGAAATGGCTCAAGTACTTGGGCTCCTGCCACCCACATGGGAGACCTGCATGGAGTTCCAGGCTTCTGGCTTCAGCTTGGAACAGCCTTGGCTATTGCAGCCATTTGGGGAGTGAACCAGCAGATGAAAGATCTATTTCTGTCTCTTGCACTATCTCTGTCACTCTGCTTTCAAATAAAAGTACATAAATCTTTAAAAAAAAACAATAAAGGTTCTGAGAAGTCCTTTGATGAAGAAATCCCTGGAGCACATCAACTCCAACATTTACACATTAACAGACTGCTTTAAGGCACTGGTATCCTGTGAAAACCCTCTGAGAAACACTGAGCTCAGTTACAGCCTGAGGCTGGAGAGGACTTGCGATTTTCCCTAGTGCTGGCAGCCCAAGGGGCTTGAGGATGCCTGTGACACACCAGCAGGGCCTTTCTTGGTCCTGATATCAGGCTGTCAGGGGGCAGTGCTAACGTTCTAAAGCGTTCTCAATGAATGATGGATTCTGTTCTGAAGTATCTCAAATGATCAAAATTGTATGTGTGTCAGTGAGGAGAAGTCCAGAAGTGCTATAATTTGCATGTGATGGCTCACTTTTGGTTTTATTATGGAAATTTTCAACACAACAAAAGTGGAGAGAGTAGAACAATATACTCCATGTACCAGTGACCTAGCTTCCACAATTACCTGCATTTCCTATCATGTTCTGTGTACTCCCCTCTCTCACATACTTTTCTTTGGTGAGCTTTGGAATAATTTAAGGCAAATGCCAGACATCATATCCTTTCATCCATAAATACTTCAGGAAGCATTTTTTTAAAAGATTTATTTAATTTTTGAAAGGCGAAGTGACAGAGACACAGAGAACAAGCAAGCGACCTCAATCTTCCATCTGCTGTTCACTCCCCAAATGGTTCCAAAAGCTAGCGATGGGCCAGGCTGAAGCCAAGAACAAGGAAATTGATCCGGGTCTCCCATATGGGTGACGGGGACCTAAGCACTTGGGCCATCTTTCACTGCTTTCCCAGGCACATTAGTAGGAAGCTGGAAAGGACTCCAACTGGCGCTCTGATATGGGATACAGGTGTCCCAGGAGGCAGCTTGGCTCACTGGGCCAAACCCTCAACCCCTTCAGGAAACACTGGCAACAGAGAAGGGCTTACAGAGGATAAAAATGAGGAGCAGGCATTTAGCCCAGCAAAGATACCCACATCCACAATGGCGTGTCTGGGTTTACTTCCTGCTTCTGGTCCAGCTCAGGCTTTGTGGGCATTTGGGGAGTAAACCAACAGATGGGAGCTCTGTCTCTTTCTCTCTGCCTCGCAATTTTTTTTGAAAACAAAAACAAAACTCCATAATTTCTAAATTATCCTCAACAAAATTAGCAATAGGAAACTGGAATTAAAGTACTTGACGGGAAGCTGACTTAGCCTGTGACAAATTATAAACACTAAGCACTAAATAGCAATTCTCCAAAGCTTTCCAAAACCTAAACTTTCTGTCAGCATAGGGGAGGGGAGGTAGGTCTAGAACTGTCAAGAACCGCCGGCGCCGTGGCTCACTAGGCTAATCCTCCACCTTGCGGCGCCGGCACACCGGGTTCTAGTCCCGGTCGGGGCGCCGGATTCTGTCCCGGTTGCCCCTCTTCCAGGCCAGCTCTCTGCTATGGCCAGGGAGTGCAGTGGAGGATGGCCCAGGTGCTTGGGCCCTGCACCCCATGGGAGACCAGGAAAAAGCACCTGGCTCCTGGCTCCTGCCATCGGATCAGCGCGGTGCGCCGGCTGCAGCGGCGGCCATTGGAGGGTGAACCAACGGCAAGGGAAGACCTGTCTCTCTCTCTCACTGTCCACTCTGCCTATCAAAAAAATAAATAAATTAAAAAAAAAAAAAAAAAAGAACTGTCAAGAACCAAAATGATGGATTTTACCTGACTGCTATGGTCGCCCCAGGCCGCAGGCCCCAGCAATTCAGGGCCTCAAGATGGTCCTTCGAGTGGCAGTCAGAACAGGGAGCTCAGCATGTAGCCCAGTGTTACTGGCAGGGTCTCCAAGTCAACGGAGCCTGCAGGTATGAAGGCCACCTGGACCCCAGAGCTGTGGCGTTCTTCCTTTAGAACCTATTACTCAAAATAGGCACAACCTCTAAGTCTGAGATGAAAGAGCTTCAACAAGTTTTGGGCACACACACACACACACACACAAATACATAAACTGTTCATGTTGGCATGGTGGTGTACCAGGTTTAGGTGCTGTTTCCAATGTTGGCACCGCATATTGGAGCACAAGTTGGAGTCCTGGCTACCCTGCTTCTCATTCAGCTCCCTGGTAATGTACCTGGGGAAGCAGCAGAAAATGGCCTAAGTGCTTGGGCCTCTGCTACCCACGTGAGAGACTGGGATGGAGCACCAGGCTCCTGGTTTCCGCCTGGTCCAGACCTGATTGTTGTGGCCATTTGGGGAGTGACTCAGATGGAAGATTTCTTTCTGGGTCTTTTCCTCTCTTTCTGTCACTCTGCCTTTCAAATAAGTACATAAATAAACAAATCTTTTTTAAAAAGTCCATTACTAGGATGTTGTGAGCATATGCAGAAACAGATTAGATGGTTCTTCTTATGTATCCTTAATGCAAAATAGGTATTTTAGACACAATCTAAAAAAATATGTAAATAAGATTTTAGTCATAAAACGTATACTCTTCTTTTGGGAGAGTTATGGAGGGTTGTAGAAATTCATCATTAGGGGCCAGCACTGTGGCATACTGGGTAAAGTTGCTGCCTGAAGTGCCAGCATCCCATATATGTGCCGGTTCCAGTCCTGGCTGCTCCACTTCCGATCCAGCTCTCTGCTGTGGCCTGGGAAAGCAGTAGAAGATGGCTCAAGTCCTTGGGCCCCTGCACCTGCGTGGGAGATCTGGAGGAGGCTCCTGCTCCTGGCTTCAGATTGGCCCAGCTCTGGCCGTTGAGGTCATTTGGGGAGTGAACCAGTGGATGGAAGACTGCTCTCTCTAACTCTGCCTCTCAAATAAATAAATAAATCTTAAAAAAAATTTCATCACTCACAGGGAGCAGAGTTGCACTACAAAGAATAAAAATAAAGAAAAGATTCTATATAGCCATTTCTCCAAGTCTGGAAGAACATTTCCAAAGTGGTGTCCTCACACAGACAAAGACTTGTGCTGCTGTGGGTATGAACCAAAGAGCCAAGAAATGTTTACTAAGATCCCTATGTAGCCAGCTACACACAGCAGGGCAGACACACACATGTCTGTGCTCCCTCTGAAAATACTTCGGAAATAACAGAGAAGGAATTACAAAGATAAATCCTGTAAGGACAAAAGACTGGGCGTGGGAGAGACAAACAGGAATGTACTTTATTGATCAGAGACAGGGGCCTTGAGCTATCTGCAGGAGGGGCAGCTGGCAAGAAGCAGGCCTGCTTTTCGGGTGGAAGTGCAGAGAGACCGTGGAGTGGGATGCAGCCAGATCCTCTGGAGGCCAGGACTGCTGCAGGCTGGGCTGCACATAGGAGGAGTGGAGCCAGCTCTGGACTCTATCCTGTCCTTCCCATGAAGCACAGAGACGGCTCACTAATTGGGACAGCAGGTGCAGCTGAGGCTGCGGGGGCAACATTGTACTGAAGCCACAGGGGCCAGGGGAAAGTCTGCATGTTCCCTGATGACAAGCCAAGCTCTTGTCACTGTCCTGCCTGCAGCCTGCCAGGAAGTTGAGGAGTCCTCTCAGGGGAAGCTACTTGCATACAGCCTTCTAAGACTCCCCAGTCTCAAAGGCCTGTTCCAGTAGAGAGTGGCCAAGCATCCTTTCAAGACAATGCTATTAATGTGCCAGGACAGGTACAGACAGCCTATGAACCATAAGAGCCCAAAACCCCTATGAACATTCCAGAAAAATGGCCGAGAAAAAAATAGGTCACGAAAACTCATGTCCTTGGGGAACCCTAAGACCCTGTCTCTGTGTAACAAAGGTTAAGAGTGCTAAGAAAAAGGGAATATTCCCGGGATAAGAATGCTGATTGCAGCCGGCGCCGCGGCTCACTAGGCTAATTCTCCGCCTTGCAGCGCTGGCACACCGGGTTCTAGTCCCGGTCGGGGTGCCAGATTCTGTCCCGGTTGCCCCTCTTCCAGGCCAGCTCTCTGCTGTGGCCAGGGAGGGCAGTGGAGGATGGCCCAGGTGCTTGGGCCCTGCACCCCATGGGAGACCAGGATAAGTACCTGGCTCCTGCCATCGGATCAGCGCGGTGCGCCAGCCACGGCGGCCATTGGAGGGTGAACCAACGGCTAATGGAAGACCTTTTTCTCTGTCTCTCTCTCTCACTGTCCACTCTGTGAAAAAAAAAATGCTGATTGCAAAAATGAGACAGATTTTCAATACAAGGGACTGGACTGGAAAAGATTAGGGAGAGTGGAGGGAGGGGCACACAGCCCAAAGTCAAGCATGCAGCCAGAGGAAGGGCGCCCTCTGTTGGCAGAGTCATTACAAAAAGCCACAGGAGACTTTAGGTGTGCACTGGACAGAGGGGAACTTTTGCAGAGGAAAAACCACCTGCTGGAAGGGCAGGGCCTCAGTGGGAAATGTCGTCAGCTTGGAAAAACGGTCCTGTCTCTTTCCAGAAAGACAAAGGTCCTGATGGGCCTTGTAGACCTGGATTTTAACTTGGTCATGTTTGTTGTTTTAGGAGGAAAATGTGTTCTACCTTATAACTGGGACAAAAGAGAATTTCCCATCTCCACCTCAAAGTCTTGGGGCTGCTTTTATGAGCAGACAGATGCTCTGAGAGCACTCGGGCCCCTCCCAGAGTCTTCTCTGACACTGTGCACCTGGCTGAGGCCACCAGGAAGGGGAGCGCGCACTGCATAAGCAGCGCCCTGCAGCTTGAGAAAACAGTGCTCACAGTTTTGGGACAAGGGCAAATCTCATCTTGCTCAGCAGCTCGTCCTCTTGCAGCATGACCAGGGCAACAGGGTACATCTGATCAAAGTCGAAATTAAACTGCACACCGGCTGGCGGGTCACGAAGGAAATTCCTCTTGTCCTTTGATGAGAAAGGAGACAAACATGGGGGAAAACCACAAAAGGCAATGAATAAGTAACAGTGTATGGTGGGCTGGCCACCTACTGAATTCCCCGTAAAGCCTTTGATGGGCTACCCTTAACCTATCATGGAAGACAGACTGGTGAACTGGTCCTTCCTCCTATTTCCTAACACTCTCATCTGGACAGACCACTTGGGAGGCCAGGAAATGCCAGCATGCAGCTGGCTGAAATCACATTTTGACATCGTACATACATGTCTGTTTTGGTGGGCACCTTTAGTTATGTGCAAGCTACTGTAAATCCTTTTAGAAACAATTGAGCCGGCGCCGTGGCTCAATAGGCTAATCCTCCACCTTGCGGCGCCGGCACACCGGGTTCTAGTCCCGGTCGGGGCGCCGGATTCTGTCCCGGTTGCCCCTCTTCCAGGCCAGCTCTCTGCTATGGCCAGGGAGTGCAGTGGAGGATGGCCCAGGTGCTTGGGCCCTGCACCCCATGGGAGACCAGGAAAAAGCACCTGGCTCCTGGCTCCTGCCATCGGATCAGCGCGCTGCGCCGGCTGCAGCGGCGGCCATTGGAGGGTGAACCAACGGCAAGGGAAGACCTGTCTCTCTCTCTCACTGTCCACTCTGCCTATCAAAAAATAAAAAAAAAAAAAAAAAAAAAAAAGAAACAATTGAAGAGTCAGCAAGTCATGTTAGCAAAGGGAAATATATGACCCAACATTTCTTTTAAAAAAATGTTATTTATTTTTACTTTTTTTTTTTTGAAAGGCGGTAGGGAAAGAAAGAAAAGAGAGAGACATTCCACTAGCTAGTTCATGCTCCAAATGCCCACAACAGCCAGGGCTGGGCCATACTGAGGCCAGGAACCTGTAACTCAACCTGGGTCTACCACATGGGTACCAGGGGTCCAAGCAGTTGGGCCATCACCTGTTACCTCCCAGAGATGTACAACTGCACACCCCAATTCATTTCTTTTTCTTTTTTTTTTTTTTAAAAAAAAAGAGATGTATTTTAGTTGCTGGCATTGTGCTACAGTGGGTAAAGCCATTGCCTGCAACACCCACATTCCATACTGGTGCTGGTTTGAGTCCTGGCTGCTCCACTTCCCATCCAGTTTCCCTGTTAATGCACCTGGGAAAGCAGTGGAGGATGGCCCAAGCAGATGGAAGATGTCTCTCTCTGCCTCTAACTTTGCCTTTCAAACAAATAAAATAAAATCTTTAAAAATAAATAAATGACTCTGTCCAATTTAACAACACAACAAAAATGATTTATTTGAAGGGCAGAGTTACGGAGAGAGAGACACACACAGAAATCTTCCATCCACTGGTTCACTCCCCAAATGGCTGCAACAGCTGGGGTTGGGTCAGGCTGAAGCCAGGAGCTTCCTTCACACGGGTGCAAGGGTCTAAGCACTTGGGTCATCCTCTGGTGCTTTCCCAGATATATCAGCAGAGAGCTGGATGAGAAGTAGAGCAGCTGGGACTCAAACTGGTGCCACAGGTGGTGGCTTAACCTACTAAACCACAATGCTGGCCCCTTACTTTTATTTTTAATAAAGATTTATGTATGGGGGCCAGTGTTATGGCATAATGGGTTAAGCTGCCACCTACATGCCATATGGACACTAGTTCAAGTTCTGGCTAATTTGCTACTTCTTTTAAAAAATTAAGAGGCAGAAAGAAAGCCGGCGCCGTGGCTCAATAGGCTAATCCTCCACCTTGCGGCGCCGGCACACCGGGTTCTAGTCCCGGTTGGGGCGCCGGATTCTGTCCCGGTTGCCCCTCTTCCAGGCCAGCTCTCTGCTATGGCCAGGGAGTGCAGTGGAGGATGGCCCAGGTGCTTGGGCCCTGCACCCCATGGGAGACCAGGAAAAGCACCTGGCTCCTGGCTCCTGCCAGGATCAGCGCGGTGCGCCGGCTGCAGCGGCGGCCATTGGAGGGTGAACCAGCGGCAAAGGAAGACCTTTCTCTCTGTCTCTCTCTCTCACTGTCCACTCTGCCTGTCAAAAAAAAAAAAAAAAAAAAAAAAAAAAAAAAAAAAAAAAAAAAAAAGAGGCAGAAAGAGAGAGAGGTCTTCCATCTGCTGGTTCACTCCCCAGTTGGCTGCAATGGCCAGAGCTGTGCTGATCCCAAGCTAGGAGCCAGGAGCTTCCCCTGGGTCTCCCACACAGGTGCAGGGACCCAAGGACCTGAGCCATCTTCTACTGCTTTCCCAGGCCATACCAGAGAGCTGGATCAGAAGTGGAGCAGCCGGGACTTGAACTGGCACCCATATGGGATGCCAGTACTGCAAGTGGCTTTACCCTCTATGCCACAGTGCCGGCCCCTGCTTTGCTTCTGATCCAATTTCCTGCTAATGGCTGCAAAGCAGCAGGGCAGACCTGGAAATGGCACAGCCCTGGTCACTGCAGCCATTTGGGAAGTGGATGGAAAATCTAACTCTGCCTTTCAAATAAACAAAAAATTTTTAAAAATTGTATAGGTATTTATTTATTTGAAAGGCAGAGTGACGAGAGAGAGAAAGAGAGAGAGAGAGAGAGATATCTTTCACTCCCTGGCTCACTCTCCAAATGGCCACAGCAACCAGATCTGGGCCCAGCCAAAGCTAGGAGGCTAGGAGTTAGGAACTCTATCCTCATCTCCACATGTGTATCAAGGCCCAAGAACTTGGACCAGCTTCAGCTGCCTTCCCAGGTGCTTCAGCAGGAAGCTGGATCAGAGCAGCTGGAACTTGAACTGTCCCTCTGATATAGGGGCTGATTCACTTCTGAAACGGTCACAATGGCTGGTCCAAGCCAAAGCCAAGAACTTGGAACTCCAATGAGTCTCCCACATGTGTGGCAGGGGCCCAAGGACTTGGACCATCTTTTGCTGCTTTCCTTAGCACATTAGCAGGGATCTGGATTGGAAGCAAAGCAGCTGGGACTTGAACCAGAACCCATATGGGATGCCAGCATTGCAAGCAGTGGCGTAACCTGCTGTAACACAAGGTTAGCCCCAGCAACACACATTTCTTAATTAGGCACCAACTAGGCTTTTGCCCATGGGCTCTGCTACTAACAAATGTATACTGAGCTTTGCTGCCTCAGTCCCTGTATCAGGGACCTGGGACCTCAATGGTGACAAAGAGCGACACATACTGTTCTCTGAGTGGGTCCATGCTGGGAAGAAGCTCATCGATTTCCTCGCCAAACCCTCTGAGCACTACTGGGGCCAGGAGCTTCCACCCAAGACCCTGGCTTATTTGCTTAACCTGCCGCACAATGCTGGGCCCTCTTCCATCAACTTGTTCTCATGTATTATGTGGTCCTAAGTGGCTCCTCACTTCAGGAAGATTCAAGTGCTATTCAACTGACTCCAGATTGTCCCAAGCTAGTGCCTGGGTAAGTCAGAGAATGTAAGGCAACTCTGGAGAGATTGCTCATTGTCTCCCAGTATCCATTTCCTCCTGCCTTCCTCTCAGGATCACAGCTCTGCATTCTAGATGGGGCATCCAGTCACTTAGCCAGACCAGATTTCCCAGGCTTCCTTGCACCCAGGGCTGGCCATGTGTCTAAGCTCCCAAAGGGCTGTAGGCCTAACTGATAGGTGCAGTTTCTGGGTCTCAGTCTGCAATGGTTTGGCACTTCTACCTCTTTCCCAACCACAGGCTGGAACACAGTCATGGCCATGGGGAACTGGCTTCCACAACACAGATAAGGTCAGATAACATTCAGGTCCTCAGATGACCTCATGGGCCAAAGCACAACTACTTGGACCATCTACTTCAGGATTGTCACGTGATGGGGGAAGATGGAGGAAGGCAAGGGAAGAGGCAGGAAGAGAAGAGAGAAAGAAACCCATAGCTTTTTAAGCTACTGCATTTTTTTAAAAAAGAGAACATACTTTTTTTTTAAAGATATTTATTTTTTACTTGAAAGTCAGAGTTACACAGAGAGAGGAAAGGCAGAGAGAGAGAGAGAGAGAAAGTAAGTCTTCCATCCGCTGGTTCACTCCCCAAATGGCTGCAACGGTTGGAGTTGCACCAATCCGAAGCCAGGAGCCAGGAGCTTCTTCTGGGTCTCCCACATGGGTGCAGGGGCCCAAGGACTTGGACCATCTTCCACTGCTTTCCCAGGCCACAGCAGAGAGCTGAATCGGAAGTGGAGCAGCCGGGACTCAAACCAGCACCCATATGGGATGCTGGCATTTGTAGGTGGCGGCTCTACCCACTACGCCACAGTGCCAGCCCGGCTACTGCATTTTTGGATCTCTCTCTCAAAGCAATTCAGTGTATTCCTTAACAGATTCAGCAGCCATGATAAAGGACACAGTGGAGAGGTTTCAAAGCCTCTGGCTGACATAGAAAGCTTGGGAACTTTTTGGTCATGTAGCCTGCTCACCAGGGAAGAGGACAAGTGCAGTCCCTGCCTTCACGGCACTTAGACATGTGGTAGGGGCAGGGTAGGAGGCACAGGAAGGGAGAGAGGGACAATGATTTAGATTGGTATGGCCAGAAGACAGGGTGACCAGGGATGGAGGGCTGAATGAGTGGTGAAGAAAGGCCTCAGGATGAAGTGACATCTGTGCTGGGATCTTGTAGAACAATGTAGAGGATGGGTTCCAGGAAGAGGGCACCCAAAACACAAAGGCCCTAAAGCAGGACAATGCAACAGCATAGCTGGAACGCTGGGAGTCGGGAGCAGGCAAGGAGGAGGCGAGGTGGGCAGAGCCAAGGCCTGAGCTAGCTCAGGAGTTTAGCTTGGAGTCTACAAGCGATGAGACTCCACTGGAAGGGTCTAAGTAGAGGAGAGATGCGAAGTGATTTACACCCTAGACGGATCCCTCTGGCTGTGGAGATGAAATGGTACTGAAAAGGGAAACAGGAGGTGACAGGACCAGGGCCAAGGGGTGGCAGTGAAGAAGTGGACTAGAGTCACATTCCAAATACAGTGCCGACAGGATGGAATAGGCACTGGCAGTGGGGGAGAGGTCCAGCACCAGGAGGTAGCACAGGGTTTTACTAGAAACATGGCTGGCATATTCTGCAATGGAGAAGATGAGGACAGGAACAGGTCTATGGGACAGAGGAGCTATGGGGATTTGACTGGTGAGGCTCTGATATTTGACCTGATAATAACACTGACTCTAGTCCTAGTTCTCTACTCAGGAAAAGCAGTTATGTGCCCTGGGTGTCAAGGTTGGCTATAGCAATCATAAGTAAAACACACAGCAGTCACACTCAACTAGTAATGGATGCTTAGTCCTTTTAAAGAGTTTACTAAATGGAAAGAAAAACTTAAAATTCCCTGGGGATCACAATGGACAGGAGCTTGGGTCTATGCTTTATAAACTGAAATTGCATTGGTAATTTTGTCTGTTTAAAAAAAAAAAAAAAAGCTTGAAAAGCACTGACAAGAGCGAAAAGATCTATCCATGAAGTAGTGTGTCACGCAGTGTGCTGGGTGTGGAAGATAAAGAGATCAGTGCTGGCTTTTGCTTTCAAAGAGCTCACAGCCAGGTGGAAAATATGGCTAAGAAATGAATATGGGGCTGGAGCTGTGGCACAGTAGGCTAAGCTTCCACCTGCAGTGCTGGCATCCCATATTGGCGGTGGTTTGTGTCCCAGGTGCTCCTCTTCCGATCCAACTCTCTGTTATGGCCTGGGAAAGCAGCAGAGGATGGCCCAATTGTTTGGGCCTTTGCACCCAAGTGGGAGACCCAGAAGAAACGCCTGGCTCCTGGCTTCGGATCCAGCCCAGCTCTAGCCGTTGCAACCATTTGTGGAATGAACTAGCAGATGGAAGACCTTTCTATCTGTCTGTAACTCTACCTCTCAAATAAATACATAAAATCTTAAAAAAAAATAAATGAGTATGACATTTCAGAGTCTCAGGCTCCTCACCTGTCCAATGAGGATACAAACCCTCAACTCTGCAGGTTCCAAAAAGATAAAATCCAGAGGTAAATGTCTGTGGGTGCACATGGAGTTTTAGCTCTATCAATTTCACTTTCCAACAAACACATAGAGTAAAGCCAAAATATGGAACACAATCATTTAATTTACAAGAAATAGAATGCTGCCTAAAAACTCAATATGTTCATATATCTCGAAAGATTATATATAAAATATTTTAAAATACTATAAAAGAATCATTTTAAGGCTAAAACAGAACTTAAGGATAAACAAATTAAAAGTAAATAAAGAGGCAGGTGCTGTGACACTGCCAGTTAACCTGCTGCATGGGGTGTCCTCATTCCATACAGGAGCACCAGTTTGAGTGCTGGCTACTCCACTTCTGATCCAGCTCCCTGCTAATGTGCCTGGGAGGCAGCCAATGATGGCTCAAGTACTTGAGTCCCTGCCACCCACATGGGGGACAGAGATGGAGTTCCTGGCTCCTGGCTGCAGCCTGGTCTAGCTCCAGCTGTTATGGCCATTTAAGGAGTGAACAGTGGATGGAAGATCTCTCTCTCTCTTTCTGTCACTTTCTGAGGAAAGGAGGGAGGGAGGGAGGGAGGGAGGAAGGAAGTTGAATTCTTGCTATGGTTTGAATATGTTAAAGGCTTAGTCCCCAGGGTGGTGCTAGCGGGAGGCAGTAAAACCTTTAGGTGGTAGGGCCTAGCTGGAGGTCCTTAGGTCACTGGGGACTGTCCTAGAAGGGTTCTTCTTATGTGATCTCTTCAATTCTCACATGAGGGTTGCTATAAAAGCCTGAGTCTGGGCCCACCCACTCTCTCTGCTTCCTAGCTTGCCATGTGAAACTACCTCCACACGAACTCCACCACTGCCATCTACTACCCCTCACCAGACACCAAACCAATGGGGCCACCCAATCTTGGGCTTAAACCTTTAAAATTGTGAGCCAAAATAAACCTGTTCTCTTTATAAAGTTAGTTGTCTCAGGTATTTTGTTGTAATAATGATAAGCTAATACAGTTCCTAACATACTGAAATATTAAAACAACTATATAGAAAAAAATTCTGCTAAGGATACAGTCATATTAACAGAGATGTACCAGGATAAGGAAAAACTACGTTTTATCCAGGGTATTACAGATACTTACAGCTGATAAGGCCAAAATTTGTTGCTGAATTGTTTCTTCATCATTGCTATCAACCCATGGGGGCACAGCAGCTTCTACGGTTTTTAATGGCAAAGACAAAAAATAGGTTATAATGCAATCTATGATTTAAAAGAATGATAAAATTTCTATATGACCATTTAAAACAGCAAAATTTTAGAGCTACAGAGAAAGGAGACACACACACACACACAAACACACAAACACACACACACACAGTCTTCCATTGGCTGGTTCACCCCCCAGATGGCCACAATGGCCAGAGCTAGGCCAAGTCAGGCCAAAGCCAGGAGCCAGGAGCTTCTTTTGGGTCTCCCAAGTTGGTGGCAGGGACCCAAACACTTGGGCCATTTTCTGCTGCTTTTCCTAGGCCATCATCAGAGATCGGAAGTGGAGCAGCCAGGACACGAACCAGTGCCCATTGTGATGCCAGCATTGTAGGCGGTGGTGCCTCAACACTAGATGCTAGTCCTACCGGTCTCACAACACAAGGCAGACTGAAGGGAAACCCGTTTCATGGTGAAAAGGTCAATCTTTCAAGATGTGTGGATGGACAAAAGGACAGACTGGTTCATTCCAGTTTGTCCTAAGCCAGCAAATGATGGCAATTATATCCAAATTGTTAATTATAAAGTAATATGACCACACTATCACATTCTAAGGAAAACATCAATGTCAGCACTGTAGAGTGCTAACAGAGGCTAAGCCTCTGCCTGCGGTGCTGGCATCTCATGTGGGTACTGGCTTGTGTCCTGGCTGCTCCTCTTTCAATCCAGCTCACTGCTTATAGCCTGGGAAAGCACTGGAAGATGGCCCAAGTCCTTGGGCCCCCGCACCCATGTGGGAGACCGGGAAGAAGCTCCTGGCTCCTGGCTTCAGATTGGCCCAGCTCCAGCCCTTGCAGCCATTTGGGGAGTGAACCAGTGGATGGCAGACCTTTCTCTCTGTCTCTCCCTCTCTCTGTCTGTAACCCTGCCTCTCAAATAAATAAAGCCCCACTTCTGGTATGGATAAGACACCCCCAGCCCCAGACCCTCTGAAACTGCTCTTTTTAGGGTGATCAATAACCTCCCAGTTGTCAAATCTCAAGGACATCTCTTCGTTCTCCTCCCTCTAGACCAGTTTCTTTATCTGGAAAACTGGAGATAAGGGTAAGTGGTACGGTTACAGCAACTGTGAACATGTGCACTTGAAATGTTTCCGTGGTACCTTTCCTCCTGGGCATCTATCTGGACTTCTTAGCCCTATCCCACATAGCTGACTGCGCACTCCTTGAAATTCTCCCCTCTCTGGAATTCCATTGCTTCTCTCCTCAGTTGTCCTCTCTCTGGGGTAGATGGCCACTGGTTCTTAAGGTAGATTTCAATTTCATCACTTATCAATTGAGTGCTCTTCAGCAAATCACTAAACCTTGCTGACTGTTGCTTCTTCCTTTCATTAAAGGAGATGTTACTCAGTAACTGTCTTCCCTCTTCCTCTCCCTAAACACTGTGTATCTTCTGCTCATGTGTGACATGTTTCATAAAGGAGCTCACTTGGGGCTGGTGTTGTGGTGCAGCACGTTAAGCAGTCACCTACAATGCCAGCATCCCATATGGGCACCAGTTCAAATCCCAGCTGCTCCACTTCCAATCCAGCTCCCTGCTAATGCTCTTGGGAAAGCAATGGAAGATGACCCAAGTGCTTGGGCCGCTGCACCCACATCGTTGATCCAGATGAAGCTCCTGGCTCCTGGTTTTGACCTAGCTTAGCCTCGGCTGTTGTAGCCATTTAGGGAGTGAACCAGCGGATGGAAGAGCTCCCTCTCTCTCTCTCTCCCTCCTCATCTCCCACATCTCTGTAACTCTGCCTTTCAAATAAATAAAATAAATCTAAAAACAAAAAAGCATTCACCTACTCTGGTGGTTCTTATATGACTTGACTATTAATCTGTATCACTAGCCAGAAGTCTCCTCCATGCTTCAAACAGAAACAAACTGCTCTGGGAGCCCATCTGTTTAATTTAGAGTAGTGCTGACCAACAGAACTAGTGTGATATCTGGCACATAGTAGGTGCTCAAAAAAACTTGGCAGGTTGGGGCCAATGTTGTGGTACAACAGTTAAAGCCACCTCAGGGGACACCCACATCCTATGCTGGAGCACTGGTTCTAGTTCTGGCTACTCTACTTCTGAACTAACTCCCTGCTAATGGGCCTAGGAAGCAGATGATGCCCCAGATACACGGGTGCCTGCTACCAATGTAGGAGACCAGGATGGAGTTTCTGGCTCCTGGCTCCCAGACCTGGAGTGAACCATTTGGGGAGTGAACCAACAGATGGAAAAACCTCTCTCTCTGTCTCTCCCTCTTTCTCTGTCACTCTTTCAAATAAATAAATGAATCTGTAAAAAATAAATAAAACTTGGCATATTAAATAGGATAAACCTATACCATACCAGACTTTTTTGTATGTTGTTCCTCAACAAATTTTTTCTGCTCCTTCTGAAAATCTCCTATTATTGTCTGTTAGAAAAAATACATAGTTAAATTACTCTGAAAAATTTATTATAAGAATTACACTCAAGATTTTTGAACTCTATTTGAGACACTGCATTCATTTTCTTTGAATAAAAAGGCTAATAAGTGATACTTCCCCATTTTCCCAACAACAGAGGATCTTCAACGTTTTTGAAATTTTTTAAAGAGCTAGTCAGAGTCAGAGAGAGGGAGGGAGGGAGAAACATTTCTTCCATCCGCTGGCTCACTCCCCAGATTGCTGCTGCAATGGTCAGGGCTGGGCCAGGCCAAAGCCAGGAGCGTCTTCGGGGTCTCCCATGTGGGTGGCAGGGACCCAAACACTTGGGCCATTTCTGCTGCTTTTCCCAGGCCATTAGCAGGGAGCTGGATCAAAAGTGGAGCAGCTGGGACATGAACTGGCACCCATATCGGGTGTCAGAGTCACAGGTGGCAGCTTTACTTGACACAACACAATTGCAGCCCCAATGTTTTTGAATTTTAAGTATACAGCCTCCTTTATGACACATCAGTTCTTCAACTGCAAAAATAAAAGAATTAAAAACTAAATTTCCGGGGCTGGTGTTGTGGTGCAGTAGGTTAAGCCACTGTCTGGGATGCTGGCGTCTTATATGGGCACCAGTTCAAGTCCCAGCTGCTCTGCTTCTGATCCAGCTCCCTGATAATGTACCTAGTACAGCAGCAGAAGATGGCCAAGTGCTTGGGCTCCTGCTACCTACGTGGGAGATCCTGATAAACCTCCTGGCTCCTGGCTTCAACCTGGCCCAGCCTCAGCCATTGCAGCCATTTGGGGAGTGAATCAACAGATGGAAGATCCTTGTCTCTCTGTCTCTCCCTCCAACTCTGCCTTTCAAACAAATAAATATTTCATTTCATAAGATAGATCATGTCTCATTCCAACAAATATTACATATAATAAAAATATCTAAGTAACAATATACCTAAGGTTTAATTCATGACCTCCTTAAAGTAATTACCAACATAAATGAAATTACCTAACTCTATACTTTAACACTGCAAAAAATTAACAAATCCAGTTCTTAGAGTTTTAAAGGCATAATGATTAAAATGTTACTTGGGATGCCCACATCCTTTATCAAAGCACCTGAGTTCAAGTTCCAGCTCCTGCTCCCAATTCCAGCTTCCTGCTAATGCACATCATAGAAGGTGATAGCTCAAATACTTGTATCCCTGCCACCTACGTGGAAGACCTGGATTGAGTTCCTGGCTCTAGGCTTTGGCCTGGCCTAGTCTTGGCTGTTGTACGCATTTGGGGAGTGAACCAGTGGGTGGGATATGTTTGTCTATCTCTCTGTCCTATAATACTTCATATATCCTGAAATCTAGCTCAACATTTAATTGACATAATTTAATTAAAATATCAATATTTTAAGAGTACATTAAAATAAAAACCAAAGTTATTTAAATCAAGTAATTTATATTGCAGCCACTTGTTATACAAAGAGAAAGAGAAAAAAAGAATCTCAACTAATTTTTCTAAGATTATTATTTGAAAGGCAGAGACAGAGAAAGAAGAGACAGAAAGAGATCTTCCATCTACTGGTTCACTTCCCAAATGGCCAGGGCTGGGCCAGGCTGAAGCCAGGAGTCAAGAACTCCATCTAGGTCTCCCACATGGGCGCAGGAGCTCAAGCACTTGGGCCATCTTCCCCACTGCTTTCCCAGGCACATTAGCAGAGAGCTGGATGAGAAGTAGAGCACTTGGGACTTGAACTGGTGCTCTGATATGGGATGTTGGCGCTGTAGGCAGTGGCTTAACGTGCTGTTCCACATGCTGGGCTCCTCAACAACTAATAGTTCTATTAGAATAATGGTAACCTACTTGGATTTTAAAAAGTTCTTAAGAAGGGACATTATATCAGCTGCTAATGAATTCCATACCTTATCAATGATGTCATCAATTTTTCCTTCTTCTACAGATTTTTTTATGGTTTGTGCAGTTTCAGTAACTGATTCGGTTATTTTTTTTGTTGCAGTCGTTGCAAAGTTAAATAGGTAATCTGTAAAGAATAAAAAGGGTTGCTGTTTCATTCAAATACAATGGTTATTGTACAGCTGGACCTCGGTATCCAAGGGGGATTGCTTCCAGGGACCCCAAGGATACTAAACTCTAGGGATACTCAAGTCCCTTAGAAAAAATGGTGTATTTGCATATAGTCCACACACATCCTCCCATATACTTTAGTAAACTCTAGTTTCCTTATAATAGCTAATACTATGCAAATGCTATGTAAAAACAGTTGTTACAATGACAAGAAAAAATCTTAAGTGTTATTCAGTACAGGTACACTGTTTCTTTCAACTATTTTTGAACTGCAGTTAGTTGAACCCTCAGATTCGGAGGGTAGGTGAATGGAAAATGATAGGGGGTGTTCCTTGTTAATTAGGGCTTGAAACAAGGAGTGACAAGTGCTGCCAGGGTGAAAAGGTCCCACTTTCTCAGAGTACTTACTGGTCATCCATACAGGGCCCTTACTTAGACTCTTTTAAAGACAGGTGGCATACTCCGCCCCCCCCAGCCATCTCAAGCTTTTCTTGTCCTTCTCAAGTCTCTAGTTTTACCTTATCTCAGTAAATAATCTCCCCTCTTACTTACAAACAAGAACAAGGCTCCTTTATGCTCTTTTTTAGACTCCAAGGATACTACTTTTTTCCTCCTCCCCTCCTGTTCAAAAAATAATGTTCCTCTTTTCCCAGATTAACCCACTCCATGATAAATCTGAGTGATTTTTTTAATTAATAGAAATCTTGGCACACCCTAACAGAAACATAAAATTTTCTTAAGAATGAACAAATATGTAAAATATTAAAATTGGAAAACACAAACTTTCCCGTTTATGAAATAAACCATGAAATCGGCTTTCCTGGAGACCCAAAACATGTATCAGGGCTCTACCGTACTATAATACAAAGGTCCTGGGGCTGGCACAGTGGTGTAAAAGGCTGGGCTTCCGCCTGCATATCATATGGGCACTGGTTCAAGTCTTGGCTGCTCATTTCTGATCCAGCTCCCTGCTAATGCGTCTGGAAAAGCAGTGGGAGATGGCCCAGGCTCTTGGGCCCCTGCAACCATGTAGGAGACCAGGAAGAAGCTCCTAGCTCCAGTCTAGCCCAGCCCCAGCCATTGTGGCCATTTGGAGAGTGAACCAGCAGATGAAAGATATCTCTCTCCTTCTCTGTACCTCTGCCTTTCAAATATGTATTTATTTGAATTTATTTATTTAAATAAATATTTATTTATTTGAAAGCCAGAGTTATAGACAGGCAGAGGCAGAGAAGAGAGAAGTCTTCCATCTGCAGGTTCACTCCCCAAATGGCCTCAATGGCCGGAGCTAAGCCGATCTGAAGCCAGGAGCCTGGAGCTGCTTCTGGGCCTCCCACATGCATTCAGGGGCCCAAGGACTTGGGCCATCTTCCACTGCTCTCCCAGGCCATAGCAGAGAGCTGGATTGGAAGTGGAGCAGCTGGGACTTGAACTGGTGCTCTGATATATAGGATGCCAGCACTGCAGGTGCCAGCTGTATGTACTACGCCACAGTGCTGGACTGATAAATAAATCTTTAAAAAATAACATAAAGGCCCATATATAGATGAACATTACTTCAAAGTCCACATTTGTAGACCCCCAGCTGCAGGAACAGACGTGAGGCAGGCAGGGAAGCCAGAGCTACTGGGGATGCTTCCAGGAAATAATTGCATGTTAGGGCAGTCATGCCCCTGTTACTTGCACTTATTGAGGGGGCGGGCCGGTGGACTTGCACGATACTTGTGAAGGGAGAAGGCCCTAATGAGGGAACTCAGCACATCTGATTACATCCTGACTCTGTGAGTGGCATCACTCACTTCCAGGCAATACAGTCCTGTGGATATCTGAGTGGGCAGTATCTTCTCCCAATCTGAATCACCCTCTCTCCAACTACAACTATACTACAACTATACTATACGATATTACTTGAGGGGCCAGCTTTATGGCACAGCAGGTTAAACAGCAGCTTATGATGCCACCATCTGAGACTAGAGTACTAGTTTGAGTCGCAACTACTCCACTTCTGGTCCAGCTCCCTACTATTGTGCCTGAGAAGGCAGTGCAGAATGGCCCAAGTGCTTGGGCCTTTGCCACCCACATGGGAGACCATGATGGAGTTACTAGGCTCCGGGCTTTGGCCTGGCCCAGCTCTGGTGCTTTGGGGAGTGAACCAGTGGACCGAAGATATTCCCCTCTCACTCTATATATTTATATCCTTTAGAAAAGTATACTATTTGCTACTTACCTTTGATCTTAACATTTGTTTTTAATTTACTTATTTCAGAGGAGGGGGAAAGAGAGAGAGAGAGAGAGAGAGAGAGAGAGCGAGCGCGCACTCCCCCTTCATTGGTTCACTCCCCAAATGCCCTCAATGGTGGTTGTTGGGGGAGAGGGCTGGGCCAAAGACAGAAGCCAGGAACCTAATCACTTGGGTCATCACCACTGCTTAACAGGGTCTGCATTAACAGGAAGCTGGAGTCAGAAGCAGGAGCTGGGTTTTGGACTCAGATACTGTGATGTGGGAGGCAGGTGTCTAACCATTAGGCTAAATGCCCTCCTTTATCTTTGGTCTTATTCTCACTATCGTCACCCTCCTAGTCTACGCTCCAATGACCACACAGAAATTCTTTAGTACCTCCAAGAAGGTCTCAAATGTGTTATTCCTTGGTTTGTAAAACTTTTTATCTGCCATCCCTTTATCTGGCTGACTCTACACATCCTGTGGTCTTCACTTTAAATGTCATTTCTCCTTGGGAAATGTTTCCTGGTTCTTGACCAAGGTAGATGACCTTGAGATGTATTCATATCCTTCAGCATCTTGTTTTGCCCCATCAACAATATTCACCATCACACCTACACTGAAGGCCCATCCTAAGCCCTATCAGGGCAGGAACGGAAGCTGTCTAATTCACCACCAGTAAGTACATGCTAATGGATAAATGGGGAGTGACATAATAAATGACTATTTACACAATGAGTAAAATGGGTAGATACGTATACTAATTTTTAAAATTATTCTTTGAAGATAAAGAAATCTAAAGTTATAAAAGAACAAGATTCTTTAATATTTTATTTTTATCCTCTTGAGAACTATCATTTAAAAACTGGCATTTAACATAATATCCTCAATTCTCAGGTTTTAATAACTCTGGGTAGCATTTAGTGAACATTCAAGAAAGCACAGTTCTTGTCTTCAAGATATGTCCAATTGTAAACCTAAATAAATGAGTGAATGAATAAGCCAAAGACAAGAAAAGCAAGATTATTAATTAAGCCAGCCTGTTAGCACTCAGAGGAGGATGACAAAGTTTCTCCTGAGAGTTGAGTGCCCTGGATTCAGACAGTGGGAGTGAGAAGCAGGATAGCACGAGGCAAGATTTTCAAGTAAAAAAGCCACAAAGGGGCCAGCGCTGTGGCATAGGGGTTAAAGCCACCAAGCCACAGCCTGCAGTGCCGGCATCCCACATGGGCACCAGCTGGAGTGCCGGCTGCTCCACTTCAGATCCAGCTCTCTGCTATGGCCTGGGAAGGTAGTAGATGACCCAAGTCCTTGGGCCCCTGCACCTGTGTTGGAGACCTGGAAGAAGCTCCTGGCTCCTGCTCCTGGCTTTGGATTGGCACAGCTCTGGCCACTGCGGCCATCTGGGGAGTAAACCAGCAGATGGAAGATCTGTTCCTCCCTCTTCTCTCTGCCTCTGCAACTCTGCCTTTTAGATAAATAAATAAATCTTTAAAAAAAAAAAGACAGACAAGACCTGGTTTATTCATTTTACAGACATCTGCAGGTACCTAGTAAAAGACAGTTTTTTATTAAGAGCCTAGGGAAAAAATGAGACTACAAGAGTTAACAGGGAATAACAGGAGTACAAGGTCCACTTGAGGAACTCAGGTACAAAGAGAAGGTCTGAAATGAGGCAGTGACCAAAGGAAAGTCCAATTCAAATCTTTTTGAGTGACTATGCTGACTGCCTACCCAATAGCCCATCTCCTTCCTCCTAGCCAAAACCACCTCAGTTTTCATGGGTGCCTATGTGGCCAGCACTGGAGAATGAACTTCGCTAAGTGTGTACCAATCAAGACTGGCACTGCCTCTTCCAGAGTCTCTGCCAGATACTCGCTTTGAAAGTCCTTTGAAGCTTCAGCAGAGCCCTGGGGCAGCCCTGGCCAAAGAGATGGAGGGGACATTTGTAAGGCAGCATCTTGGAGAGATTTTCTAACAAAAGGGAGCTGCTGGGAGAGTTCCCTTCCTCCCTTTCTGCTACAGTTGATGTCTTGTGTGCCTCAAGTGACCCACCTGAGGACAGAAACCAACTGTGAATGGAGGAAAGTGTGCGAAGGGGCACCTTCCCTGAGCACTTCCCTGAACCTCGCTACTAACCCTGGGAACTGGGAAGAATGACTCATTGTATTTCCTTTTTAAAAAATAAATTTATTGGCTCCTCTCGCTTGCTTGCTGCTTGCAGCAGCAGGGGGCCCATTTGCGCAAATGAAATAAAAATTACCTCCTGCTCTAAAAAAAAAAAAAAAAAAAAAAAAAAAAAATTATTTATTTGAAAGACAGGGTTACAGAAAGGCAGAGGCAGAGAGAGGTCTTCCATCTGCTGGTTCACTTCCCAAATGGACCAACAGCCAGAGCTGGGCCAATCCAAAGCCAGGAGCCAGGAACTTCTCCTGGGTCTCCCATGCAGCTGCAAGGGCCCAAGGACTTGGGCCATCTTCTACCGCTTTCCCAGGCCATAGCAGAGAGCTGGATCGGAAGAGGAGCAACTGGGATTTGTACTGGAGCCCATATGAACTGGAGCACTGCAGGCGGCAGCTTTACCTGCTATGCCACAGCACCATCCCCCACTGTATTTCAACTGTTTATGTGAACAATGCAGTTTATGTTGGATACCTGCTTTCCCTCTGGGAGTCTGGGATTCTGGTGTGATAGGCAGAGGGTGACTAAATGACCAGCTCACAACAGAAACTCTGGCAGGTCCCATTGCACTGTGTTGTCACAACTCCTTGCTTGAGCAATTCTGTATGTCCTGTGTGACTCTACTGTGCCTTTTTCTCCCACATTTCACTCTATGTATGTTTCCCTTTGCTGATTTTGCTTGGTAGCCTTTTACTGTAATAAAATCATGGCCATGAGTCCTTTGAACCAATCATCAAATTTGGGGTGGTCTTGGGGACCTCCTGACACAATGAAACTCTAGTGAAGCCTCGTGTTGCTGGACTATCTGTATTTTGCAAATGATGTAATAATAAAGACAGCAAGTGGCATGGGGGACTCAAACGCAAGCCATGTGCCTGTAAAGCCCAAGCTCCTGCCTTGTGTCAGATAGGCAAGTGACCAGGGTTTGCAGAATTGAAAGGAACGTCAAGATGAAGGCAGGAAAGATTCTCAAAGGCCAGCAAAGCCATCGGTTTGTCAAAGTAAACAAGAAGGTAGAGGTTAAGGCCTGCTGCTAGAATAGGAAAAGAATAAGAGTATAGTGTGATAAAGGCTTTCTCTATTTAGAAAATTCTGTTTACTTCTCTTGTCATCTTGACCTCTTAGCCTTACTTCAGTAGTCTTAAGGAATATAAATAACTTCTCTACAAAAGTCTTTCAGATACTTAAGCAATGTCTCTAATTTACTTCTTCAAATTAAAATCCCCAGTTCTAAAAGGCATTATTCAGAAGCCATAGGCTATAAGCTCTTGACCATTTGTACTGCAAACCTGAGTTTGTCATCAGAATTCAATTAGATATTTTACTTCTGTATCAAAGCAGACACATACTTTCCTACATACACAATAACTTTTGGAGCCTTCTTAGTTTGGAAGTTAGGCACCTGGGACTTGAATGAACTTTTCTTAGAGATAAAAAGAAGACAGCCTAAAAGTTCTATTGCAATACTAACATATTCAAAGGAGGAGAAAGAGGAAGTAGCTCTTCCTCCATTCCTGACTATGTACTGCCTTAGGGATTGAAAAATCCAAAGCTCATCTTTGGTAACCCTCTCACCCAGGTAAACTGTAGCAATGACTGAAATATTGTAACACTCCCAGAGGCAGACATGCTTTGGTAAAATAAAGGATACTGGGCCGGCGCTGTGGCGCAGTCACTTAAATCCTCCGCCTGCGGTGCCGGCATCCCTTATGGGCACTGGTTGTAGGCCTGGCTGCTGCACTTCTAATCCAACTCCCCACTATAGCCCGGGAAAGTAGTAGAAGACGGCCTGGACACTTGGGCCCCTGCACCCATGTGGGAGACTTGGAAAAAGCTCCTGGCTTTGGATTGGCGCAGCTCCGGCTGCCGTGGCCATTTGGGGAGTAAACCAGCAGGTGGAAGAACTTTCTGTCTCTCCCTCTCACTGTCTGTAAATCTACCTCTCAAATAAATAAAAATAAAATCTTTCAAAAAATTAAAAAAAAAAAAGGATACCAATGAAGCACTAATTTGGTTGACTTGAACAAATCCCACCAACCAGTTTGTTTTTTGTTCTTAAGATTTATTTATTTTATCTGAGAGGTAAAGTTAGAGACAGAGAGGAAGAGAGAGATAAGTGGTAGTGGTATGTTCCATCCACTGGTTCTCTCTCCAGATGGCTGCAACAGCTGGAACTGGGCAGATCCGAAGATCCAAAGCCAGGAGTTTTTTTTTTTTTTTTTTAAGATTCATTTATTTATTTGAAAGTCAGAGTTATACAGAGAGTGGAGAGGTGGAGAGGTGGAGAGGTAGAGAGAGAGAGAGAGAGGTCTTCCATCTGTTGGTTCACTCCCCAATTGGCCGCAACAGCCGGAGCTGCGCCAATATGAAGCCAGGAGCCAAGGACTTGGGCCATCTTCTACTGCTTTCCCAGGCCATAGCAGAGAGCTGGATTGGAAGTGGAGCAGCTGGGTCTCGAACCAGCGCCCATATGGGATTCAGGCACTGCAGGCGGCAGCTTTACCCGCTATATCACAGCGCCGGCCTCAAGCCAGGAGTTTCTTCTGGGTTTCCTTCTTAGGTGCAGGGGCCCAAGCACTTGGGCCATCTTCCACTGCTTTCCCAGGCCACTAGCAGGGCGCTGGATGGGAAGTGGAGCAGCTGAGACTCAAACCCGAGCCCATATGGGATGCCAGCTTAACCTATTATGCCACAGGGCAGCCCCCAGCCAATCAATTTGTATTAAGTAAAGTTGCTGCCAGTGCCGCCATCCCATACAGCCACAGGTTTGTTTCTGGGCTGCTCCACTTCTGATCCAGCTCCCCGCTAATGTCCTGGAAAGCAGTGGAAGATGGCCCATGTGTTTGGAACCCTGCCACCCATGTGGTAGTCCTGGATGAACCTCCTGGCTCCTGGCTTCAGTCTGGCCCAGCCCTGGCCATTAAGGCCTTTTGGGGAGTGAACCAGCAGGTGCAAGATCTCTCTTTCTCTCTCTTACACTCTATGTAAATTTCTCAAATAAATGGGTCAGCACTGTGGTGCAGAAGCCCAAGCCTCTGCCTGCAGCGCCAACATCCCATATGGGCAGCGGTTCGTGTCCCGGCTGCTCCTCTTCCAATCCAGCTCTCTGCTTATGGCCTGGGAAGCAGTGGAAGATGGCCCAAGTGCTTGGGCCCCTACACCCATGTGGGAGACCCAGAAGAAGCTCCTGGCTCCTGGCTTTGGATCGGTCCAGCTCAGGCCATTGCAGCCATTTTGGGAGTGAACCAGCAGATGGAAGATCTGTCTCTCCTTCTCTCTGTAACTCTGCCACTCAAATAAATAAATTAAAAAGCCAAAACAAACATATATGCAAACCTTAAAAAAAGATCATTAGGAGTAAAGCTCAGAAAAGTTTAATTTCATTTCTCTAAACACAAATGAGTCTTCTTAAATATAATATAAATATGGGGCCGGTCATGTGGCACAGTGGGTTAAAGCCACGGCCTGCTGCGCAGGCATCTCATATGGGTGTTGGTTCGAGTCCTGGATGCTCCACTTCCTATCTAGCTCCCTGCTGATGGCTTGGGGAGGCAGAGGATGGCCCAAGGGCTGGGGCCCCTGCACCCATGTGGCAGAGCTGGAAGCAGCTTCTGGCTTTGGCCTGGCCCAGCTTAGGCCACTGCAGCCATTTGGGAAGTGACCCAGCGGATGGAAGATCTCTCTTTCTGTAACTCTGCCTTTCAAATAAATAATGTAGAAATAAAAAAAATCCGAGTAACTCTTATCTTCAAGTTTGTGTATAAACTGGAATCTTTTATACCTTTCTAAAATCACATACATTTCAGAAACAAAAGAGTTCTCATGTATTCTAAGACTTAAGTTCACAATTTATGTGTAGGTTGGTACTTCCATCTAACCTCTGTCTCAGCAAACATCAAAAGAGAATCTGGTGAAGAAAGAAAGATGGCAGCATCAGTTTCAAAGTAGACATAATATCAAAAACACAATTACAAAACATTCAGAGATCTATTACTAAATACAAATATGAAGTTTCAAGTCGACAGTAAAGCCCTAAGTTTGAGGAAGCTTGATACTCCCTTGATGCTAAATGAAAACGGCTCTCTATGTTCTGTGAAGCTGAATAGACATTTACACCATGCTGCTCCGGAGTCCCACTTTTATCTATCCCAACCACCTTATATCGTCTCCCTGATCTAGCTAGACTCACTTCCTTAAGAGTGGGCATTTGGCATTAGACTCTGGGACGCCTACATCCTGTGTCTGTGTGCTTGGGTTTGAGTCCCAGTCCACTCCCAATTCTGGGTTCCTGCTAATGTGCTGTCTGAGAAGCAGCAGGTGATGCTAGTTTTGACATGAATACCATGAGTTCAACCCTAAACCTAACTCCAGAAGCGATGTACCAGAAGTGATGTAATTCAAATTCAAAAAAGCGCCAAAATCCAATATGCGTGGCAGTGGAAGTGACGTCACTGGAAGTGACGTGTTTTGGGCCAGCACCAAGAGCAACCGGTGATTGATGGCTCAAATAGTTGGGCCTCTGACACCCACATGGGAGGCCTAGATTGAGCTTCCTGCTCCTGGGTCTGCCTGGCCTAGCCCTAGCTGTTCATGGTCATTTGGGGAGTGAACTAGTGGATGGAAGATCACCCCCTCACATCTCTTTAACATTCCAAGCTCATTCTTTCTTTCCCAATTTTCTACACAGGAAAGTCATCCTCTTTTTAACAATTTCCCTTTTAGCACAGCACTTGGTTGCATTCACTTGTGTGCTACTTGGGAGCCTTGGGCTATTATGCAGTGTCATGATCTGACATCATAATCATATACACTGCGCACATGATCATGCACCACCTGCTTTCCCTGATCCCCTACCCTACAGTAAAATTTTTGAACATTATAGTCTTATTCAAAAGACTATAAAAAGTGTGTTTCCCCACTCTAAGGCTTCTCTTTTCCCATCGATCCTACTTCTTTTAGATTTTTTTTAATAAAAGGATTTATTTATATGAAAGACAGAATTACAGAGAGAAAGAGGGAGGGAGGGGAGGTAAGAGAGAGAAGGGGTGGGGGAAGAGAGAGAGAAATCTTCCATCTGTTGGTTCACTCCCCAAATGGCCGAGATGGCCAGATCTGGGCCAGTCCGAGCCAGGAGCTTCTGGGTCTCCCATGTAGGTGTAGGAGACCAAGCACTTGGGCCACTGTCTGCTGCCTTCCCCAGGCACATTAGCAGGGAGCAGCTGGGGCTCGAAATGGCGCCCACATGGGATGCTGGCATCATATACAGTGGCTATACGCAGTCCACCACAATGCCACCCCCAGATTTATTTATTTGACAGGCAGAGTAACAGAGAGAAAGATGCAGAGATAAAAAGATCTCCAATCTGCTAGTTCACTTCACAAATGGCTGCAATGACTGGAGTTGGTCCAGTTCCAAGCCAGGAGCCAGGAACTGTATCCTAGTAACCCACATGGGTGGTAGGAGCCCAGGTGCTTGGGCCATCTTTCCCTGTATTCCCAGATGCATTAGCAGGGAACTGGATCCAAGAGGAAAAGCCAGGATTTGAATTTGTGCTCCAGTATGGGATGCTGGTGTTAAAAGTGGTGGCTCAGTTTCCTCCTAACGCACCTGGGAAAACAGTGGAGGGTAGTCCAAGTGCTTGGGCTCTTGTACCCACATGGGAGACTGGGAAGAAGCTCCTGGCTCTTGGCTTCAGCCTGACCCAGTCCTGGTATTGCAGCCATTTGGGGAATGAACCAGCAACGGAAGATCTTCCTCTCTAACTCCGCCTTTCAAATTAAAAGAAAGCACAATTAGAATAAAATAAATAAATCACTAGAAGAATTTGTTATCTGTCTTGGCTGCAGTTCTGCTTTAAGACTCACCTCCTCAAAGATGCTTTCTTTGTCCTTCCCTCCCCACGCCTGCCCCCTCACTAGACTGCACACTTGGAAACAGCATGGGCTTTGAAATTAGTCAAATATAGGTTCAAACTCCACTTCTATCCGTGTAACTTTGGATCCGCAACTCTGGGTTTGTCTCCCAACTCAATGGAGATGTGTAATGTATCACGTATAAAATATGCGGTACCGTAACTTGCACGCTTTAAGGATAAAGATCCCATTATACCTAAAGAGCAGACACCATCAGTCACGGTCAGTGTCTTTGAAACAACACGTTCTAAGAGCAAAACGGCACTTTTAAAACCAATTCAAGCTCGCCCGCGTCCCCCTTCCTGAATGCGGACGAGGGGAAAGGGGAAAGCTGGCGAGATGGACGACCAAGGTTTCTCATCAAACCTTAAGGCGCCGGGCGAGGACCGCTTTACTTCGGCCACGCTTCCGATGGATACAAACTTTGCAGAGCGACACGTCCTTCCTCAGAAACTTCAAAGGTAGAACTTGACTTCCAGGTGAAGCTGCAGCCTTCCCAGATCCTCCCCAGGGCTCTCCCGGAGAGGACTGACCGACAGACACACCTCCCCTCCGCCGGAGCCAGTCAGGCCGGCCCCGCCCGCGACGCGCCGGAGGAACGCCCGCAACCCCCACCCCTCGTCTTCTGTCCCAGGGGCCGGGAGAGACTCACTGCCAAAGCCTTTGGCCTGGTGGAGGAGCTCCTGGTCCCCCGCCGGCTGCTGCTCCTCCTGCACAGGGGACTCTGCCTCCGCTTCGAGGCGCGGTTGGGGCGGAGCGTCTCCCGCGGGCTGCCCATCTCCCACCGGCTGCTCGTTGTTTGCCGCCGGCTGGCGCAACCCAAACCAACTACTTAACCCCCGGAACATCCCGCCGGCGAGGCCGCCGTCGCGGTCGCGGTCACCGGAGAGCCCCCCTGAGTGCCGCCCGCTCCCGACTGCGTTCTGCGGGTCTACTGGGAAGACAGCCGGAAGTCAAGGCGACGTCGGCGCTCCCCCTCTATGCGCGTCTCCCAGCCTCTGTGACGACACCGCCGCCGGCCGCGGGCGCGTCATTTCCGGCCAAAGGCTCCGCCCCTGCCTGCGTCGGTCGTGGCAACCTTGTTGTGCCAGTGGAAAGGGGACAAAGGGCTTTCCCAGTGCAGCCCCGCCTCGTCCGCTTAGCTCTCACCCCAGCTTTGCGGGTAACTGACCTGGCCGTGTGGGCGGCGTCTCTGTCACAGCCCTTCTCAGTCTGTTGTTAGGATTGCCTCTAAGCTGCTTGGCTGGTGCCTTAGCCTTCCCTTTGGAGGTCCAGCTAGGTTGGACGGAAATAGATGTCTGTAGCCTCCTCCTGAGCCCGAATGAAAACCAAACTAGGGCCTGTCAACTTAGCAATACAGAGGACAGAGAAAGGTGTTAAACACCATCATAGGATGCAGTCAGAAGAATGTACACTATGAGAAACCACAGGAAAAACGATGTTGTTGCTTAAATAAGTTGCAAGAAAGAGGGTGGGGTAAGACGGGGAACACATAGGTTAAAAAAGATTTCAGAGACAATAACCCACGGCCACTCATGCATTTTATTTGAACTCTAATTCAGCAAACACATTTTGTAAAACGTGTAAGAGTTGGAAATTCAGACACTGGATAGAATAATTGATGAAACTAAGGAATTCTTAAATTAAAAAAACTAGTGGTAAGCCGGCGCCGTGGCTCACTAGGCTAATCCTCCGCCTAGCGGCGCCGGCACTCCGGGTTCTAGTCCCGGTCGGGGCGCCGGATTCTGTCCCGGTTGCCCCTCTTCCAGGCCAGCTCTCTGCTGTGGCCAGGGAGGGCAGTGGAGGATGGCCCAGGTGCTTGGGCCCTGCACCCCATGGGAGACCAGGAGAAGCACCTGGCTCCTGCTGCGGCGGCCATTGGAGGGTGAACCAACGGCAAAGGAAGACCTTTCTCTCTGTCTCTCTCTCTCTCACTGTCCACTCTGTCAAAAAAAAAAAAAAAAAAAAAAAACAAACTAGTAGTAAACCACAAAACTTACCATCTTAACCATTTTTAAGTGTAGAATTTTGTAATTTTAAGTAATTCACATTGTTGTGAAATCAATTTCCGAACCTCTTTTCATCTTGCAAAACAAACTATACTTATTAACCCCCCCCCCCCCCCATCTTCCCTGCCCTTGGCCGCATGGGCTGCAGGCAACCACCCTTCTGCTTTCAGTCTCAGAATCTGACTGCTGTAGGTGCGTCCCTTAAGTGGAATCCTACAGCATTTGTCTTTCTGCCATGGGCTCCTTCCGTTTCGTTCGAATGTCCACAAGGCTCTTTCTTGTAGCATATATCCATTTCCTTTGTTCTTAAAGCACTGTATGAATGCACCACATTTTATTTATCCATTCACACGTGGATGAACATGTCAAATGTACATTTTTAATTGTGGTCATGGTATTATTGTATGTTTTTGAGGAGTATGTTTTTTTTGTTTTGTTTTTTGACAGGCAGAGTGGACAGTGAGAGAGAGAGACAGAGAGAAAGGTCTTCCTTTGCCATTGGTTCACCCTCCAATGGCCGCCTTGGAGGCGCGCTGCGGCCAGCGCACCACGCTGATCCCACGGCAGGAGCCAGGAGCCAGGTGCTTCTCCTGGTCTCCCATCGGGTGTAGGGCCCAAGCACTTGGGCCATCCTCCACTGCCCTCCCTGGCCACAGCAGAGAGCTGGCCTGGAAGAGGGGCAACCGGGACAGAATCCGGCGCCCGACCGGGACTCGAACCTGGGGTGCCGGCGCCGCAAGGCGGAGAATTAGCCTAGTGAGCCGCGGCGCCGGCCGAGGAGTATGTTTTTAAGTAGTTCTTATCTTTCAGAGAGCCATGTCTGGAATTTACTTCAAATTAATACAGAATGGGAGAAGTGGGTGGGGATATAGATGAAACAACCTAGACTATCAATTGCAATTGTGGAAGCTGAGTGATTACACTTGTACGGCTACTTTTCTATATTTGGAACCTTCTTCCACATGAACATGTAAAACAAACAAACAACTGGCTATGTGAACAACTAACTACCCTTTTAGAGTAGGGAGTTCATGAACATGTTTTCCAGGCACAGTCTCCAGTGAGCTGTTGCGGAAGGCCAGCCAGGCTCCTTCCTGCCTTCCCCATTTCCAGAAGAGTAGGGCACTTGCAGTGAGCTGCTTCCAAGTACAGGGAGGACTGATTACAGTTCTGATTTCCCTGCTGCCCAGTTTTGCAGCCTGACTTCTATTTATATCCTACTCAGGTCCATGTCTTTAATATAACAAGCCCAATTTGTTTTTTTCCCCCTTCAAACAGCTTTATGGAGATATAGTTCACATACCTTATAATTCACCTGTATAAAGCAAACAATTCAGGGTGAGCACATGCCACAGCCGATAAAGCCACCGCTTGCAATCCCAGCATTCCATATTGGAGCACCAGTTTGAGTACCAGTTACTCTGCTTCTGATCCAGCTCCCCGCTAATGCATCTGGGGAGGCAGCAGATGATGGCCCAAGTACTTGGGCCCCAGCCACCTATGTGGGAGACCTGGATGGAGATCCTGGATCCCAGCCCCAGCTGTTGTGGCTATTTGGGGAGTGAAACAGCAGATGGAAGATCTCTCTGCGTCTGTATGTTTCTCTGTCACTCTGCCTTAAAAATAAATAAAAAATAGGCCGGCGCTGCGGCTCACTAGGTTAATCCTCCGCCTTGTGGTACCGGCACACCAGGTTCTAGTCCCGGTCGGGGCACCGGATTCTGTCCCGGTTGCCCCTCTTCCAGGCCAGCTCTCTGCTGTGGCCAGGGAGTGCAGTGGAGGATGGCCCAAGTGCTTGGGCCCTGCACTCCATGGGAGACCAGGAGAAGCCCCTGGCTCCTGCCATCGGATCAGCACGGCGGCCATTGGAGGGTGAACCAATGGCAAAGGAAGACCTTTCTCTCTCTCTCTCTCACTGTCCACTCTGCCTGTAAAAAATAAATAAATAAATAAATAAAAATAAATAAAAACATAAATCTTTTAAACAATGAAATGAGTATAAAATTCGATGGTATATCCATTTTTTATATCGCGTTTCAAAATTGTGGGAAAATATGTTTTTCCACTTTAACCATTTTTAAGTGTATAATTCAGTGGCATTTCTAATAATCCCATCTGTTTCTAGAGCCCAGGTATTGATTCAGCTTTGACAGTTAGGATATGTCTGAGGACTGATGCCTTTCTAGGTTTTACTAACTCAGAACCTAAAAGGGCTTGACGCTTTCCAGAAAAGAATATTTGTTTCAAGCAGGATTGGAAAGAGCCTGGAATTTGACTTAATAGCTGAGGGTGAGGGTTCTAACTCTCCCATCTAAAATGAATAACCTTGCATCTTCGCCCTTCAAATTCCCTCCTCTCCAAAAGGAATATAGGCGTGGTCCTTCCTGTAGGGGAGTGGGGACCCAGCCCACCAAGCCTTGCTTTGCTGCTTCTCCAGGGCCATCCCAGTTCACCCACGGAGCAGACAGCTTTACAATTGCTCTGAAAGGTGAAATTTTTCACAATAGAGTATTATAAAAGAACTTGGGAGATGAACTTAATAATGAGCCTCTTTTTCATTTAAAACAATCATCTTGAGGGGCCAGCACAAGGTCTATGTGGTAGTAGGCTATGAGCAAACATTTATTGCATAAGACACACCCTTCTCCTACACAATTCAGTTAACCTTTACCCTGGTACCATGTTTGTTTTTCTGCTCACTTTTTTCCACTTCGCATTAATAGCACAATAGTTATCATAATAACTCTTATGTATTTATCAAACATCTTTTATCCAGCAGCCTTGTAGCTTAATAGATTAACACAATTTCTTCTGTTTCCTGTGGTAAAAAGTCTGGCTGTGAGGACAGTTGTTTTGCGTTGTTGGCCTGGCTTTGCCACTCATGTTAACTAATATATCTTTGGTCATGACATTTCACATCGCTGAGCCTCACGTTCCTCATATGAAAGAGGGAGTCACAAGTGCTTTCTTGGTTGTAAAAAGGGAATGAAGCACTGAAATGTGGAAGGAAGCATTACACATGGCAGGTATTAAGTATACACCACGGGCCAGTGCTGTGGCACTGGCATCCCATATGGGTACCAGTTCGAGTCCTGGCTACCCTACTTCTGATCCTGCTCCCTGCTAATGCTCCTGGGAAGGCAGTGAAGGATGTCCCAAGCCCTTGGGTCCCTGCACCCACGTGGGAGACCTGGAAGAAGCTCCTGGCTTCAGATGGGTCCAGTTTAGGCCATTGTGGCCATTTGGGGAGTGAAGGGGCATGTGGAAGATTCTCTTTCTCACTCTCTGCAACTCTGCGAGGGTGGGAGACAGGAGGAGATCATAAGAGAGAGAGACATAAGAGACAGCATGTGTTCAGGAACAAGTCCTCTTTTTTTTAAATATTTATTTTCTTTTTTTTGTTGTTTATTTTTTGACAGGCAGAGTGGACAGTGAGAGAGACAGAGAGAAAGGTCTTCCTTTGCTGTTGGTTCACCCTCCAATGGCCGCCGCGGCCAGCGCGCTGCGGCCAGTGCACCGCGCTGATCCGATGGCAGGAGCCAGGAGCCAGGTGCTTTTCCTGGTCTCCCATGGGGTGCAGGGCCCAAGCACTTGGGCCATCCTCCACTGCACTCCCTGGCCACAGCAGAGAGCTGGCCTGGAAGAGGGGCAACCGGGACAGAATCCGGCGCCCCGACTGGGACTAGAACCTGGTGTGCCGGCACCACAAGGCGGAGGATTAGCCTATTGAGCCGCGGCGCCGGCCTATTTTCATTTATTTGAAAGTCAGAGTTACACAGAGAGAGGAGAGACAGAGAGAAAGGTCTTCTATCTGCTGGTTCACTCCCCAGTTGGCTGCAATGGCCGGAGCTGCACTGATCCGAAGGCAGGAGCCAGGAGCTTCCTCCGGGTTTCCCATGCGGGTGCAGGGGCCCAAGCACTTAGGCCATCTTCCACTGCTTTCCCAGGCCACAGGAGAGAGCTGGATCAGAAGAGGAGCAGCCAGGGCTAGAACCAGCGCCCATATGGGATGCTGGTGCTTCAGGCTAGGGCTTTAACCCGCTGTGCCACAGTGCCGGCCCCTGGAACAAGTCCTCTTAAAGCTTTGCGGGGGGACGGAAAGGAAAGTAGGAGCAGTGAATCCTATTAGAGTGGGGGTGGAGCTGACACCTGTGGATGGGCCATGTGGTCACCTGGCTTCCAGCAATGGCTGCAGGGGCTAGAGCCCAGGATAGTGTCTGGGGTGTAGATCGCGCCACAGATAAGACTGCGCCATTTTACTAACAAAAAGTGTACACCAACCTGTTTCACACTCTTTGCACTGGATCCTCTGGAAGATTTGTTTCGTTAACAAACTCCTCCATGCTTCCTGTGCTTTTACAAGGTGTTTCCTCTATGTATTGTTTTCGAATGGAGACCTAGGTCCACCCCAAGGATGCCCTGCTGAGTGAAGCCTCTGTTTATTTATTTATTTATTTTTGACAGGCAGAGTGGACAGTGAGAGAGAGAGAGAGAAAGGTCTTCCTTTGCTGTTGGTTCACCCTCCAATGGCCGCTGCGGCCGGCGCGCTGCGCTGATCCGATGGCAGGAGCCAGGAGCCAGGTGCTTTTCCTGGTCTCCCATGGGGTGCAGGGCCCAAGCACCTGGGCCATCCTCCACTGCACTCCCTGGCCACAGCAGAGAGCTGGCCTGGAAGAGGGGCAACCGGGACAGAATCCGGCGCCCCAACCGGGACTAGAATCCGGTGTGCCGGCGCCGCTAGGCAGAGGATTAGCCTGGTGAGCCACGGCGCCAGCCCGCCTCTGTTTATTTTCTAAGAAGTTGGCATCAGTATCCCAAGCTGTTAACTGCTTCTCCCATGACAGTGCTCATTCTCCTTACTGGGCAGAAACTCCCTTTTGTTTCGGAATTCTTTGAATTTTGCTAGACAAAGTTCTCCACACCCTGTAGCAGACATGATGAGTTTCAGGGCCACTCCTCAACCTTCCCTAAAGTTCTTTGGCCTCAACTGCCTCCAGTTTCTACCATCTGTCAAGGGTCATCATTTGGGGACACTCAAATGTTATTGGTCATCCAATACCTTAGCCTATTTCACTTTTGTATCCGGTGTCAGTGGCTAAACCCTTAACTGTCTCATCTGGAAATACTCCCTATTTGAAGTCTTTTTTAAAGATTTCTTTATTTTATTTATTTGAGAGCTAGAGCGGGGGGGTATGTTCCATCTGCTAGTTCACTTCTGAAATGGCTGCAACAGCCAAGGCTGCTCCAGGCAGAAGCCAGGAGCACAGAGCTCCATAGGGGTCTCCCGCATGGGTGGCAGGGGCCCAAGCATTTGGACCATCCTCCACTGCCTTCCCAGCTGCATTAGTAGGGAACTGGATTGGAAGCGGAGCAACTGGGACTCAAACTGGTGCTCATATGGGATGCTGGCATCACAGGTGGCTGTTTAATGTGCTGGGTCACAACGCCAGCCCCTGAAGTCTTTTTCTTCTTTAATTGACATATAATATTTATGGGGTGTAGTGTGATCATTTGAAATATGTATACAATGTGTAATGATCAAAGCAGGGCAATTAGTGTTTCCATCTGCTCAAACATTTATCATTTATCTAAACTCCTTTCTTCTAGTTTTTTTTTTAAGATTTTATTTATTTGAAAGAGTTATAGAGAAAGGCAGAGGTAGAGAGAGGGAGGGGTCTTCCATCCCCAAATGGCCGCATCGGCCAGAGCTGGGCCTATCTGAAGCCAGGAGCCAGGAACTTCTGGGTCTCCCATAGAGGTTTTTGGGCCATCTTCTACTGCTTTCCCAGGCCATAGCAGAGAGCTGGATCGGAAGTGGAGCAGCTGGGACTTGAACCGGCATACATCTGGGATTCGGGCGCTGCAGGCCAGGGTTTAACTTGGTATGCCACAGCGATCACGAACTGTTGTAAGCTAGTCACCTTGCTGGGCTGTGGAACACTAGAACGTTATCCTTCCCTGTCACCGTATTTGGTCCCTGTTATCAGACCGCCCTTTGTGCCCCTCCCCTCCACTTCCTAGCCTCTAACTCCTCTTCTGCTCCTACCAGGGTAACTGTTTTAGCTCCTTCTGAAGGCGTCATCACACTCTGCACTCAACCAGCCAACTCGAGTTTTAGCAGTAATATATGTATATTTCAATCGCTATCCTGCAAAATTACAGCTGGACAGCACTACATAATCGGGGTTTTTAAACTCCCCTAGGTCTTCCAAGACACTTGTGTAACTTGTCGCTGTAGTGTTTCACACTGATTATTCAAAATTTTCACCACTTTCCTAAACCTTCCGGCTAATTTCAAACTCTTCTCTTGGGCAGAGTTCGGCCGTTTCTCCTCTAGTGGTTTGCTTGTGTTCCTCTCTGGGTCTGAAGAGCCGCCTGTGTCCTTTCCCAGCCCCAACCACTCTGTGAAGCGCTACTGGCTTTCCTGCCCCCACCCCAGCGCCGGCAGTTCCCGGCGCTCAGCAGGGAACTCACAACAGCTGTGACGTGGGCCAGAGCGGGACTCTCTGCTGGCCTGGGGGCCGGCGGGGGTGGGGGGAGTCGCGGAGTTCACCAGCGCACCCCAAGAGCCTTTGCAAGTGAGCCAGAGGAGGGAGGCGCAGTGCCTCGGCCGAGAGCGCGGCCTGGGGCCCTGGGCGTCCCGAGCGGAGGGTGACGGGAGCTGCTCGTGCCCGAGGAGTCACTTTTTAGCGCTTGTTTTGGAGCACTGCACTCACCCGCCGCACAGCTCCTGCTCGCCAGCGTGAGTCAGCTGGGCCCGCAGCGAGGCGGACCGGGGAAGGTAGGCGAGGAGCGCGCCGCGCCTCCCGAGGCCCGCGCGGTCGGCGGGAAGGACCCAGGGGCGACTCCGCACTGCCCCAGCGGTGGCCCCCTCCCCAGCCAGACAGGTGAGCGCCTGGACGGCCGCGGGGCGGAGCCTGTCGTCCCCAGAAGCCATCCTGCACCGCGCCTCCACCAACGCACAGGTAACTGCCCGACCCGGCCTCCCCCCTACCCCCCGGGCCTCCGCGCCGCGGCCTCCCCGCCCCCGTCCGGCGCCCCCAGCCCCAGCGCACACGTGGGGCGCCTTTGTCCCCTCCCCGATGGCGTCCGGTTCCTCTCCGGGCGCGGAGTCCGAGACCCGCAGCCAGCGGAGCGCGTCCCGCACCCAGCGCTCGCAGACCCTGGTGGGCTAGCGGGGCGCGGGGACTAGGGGACGCCCGCCCGCGCCCGGTGCCGTCGGAGCTGGTCTAGCAGCGGTCCAGGGCCGGGTTACCGGAGCGACTCGTCCCGCTGCGCGCGTTTCCCCGCGCCCGCCCCCACGCCCAGCCCTCGGGAGCCTCAGGAGAGCTCTGAGATGGCGTTGGCGGAAGTGAAGCCCGACTCGAGGGTCGAGCGAGGCTGGCCATTAGCGTGGGTGACATGCCCTTTCTGTCCTGTCTCCCGCAATGGTGCACTGGTTAAACAACGACCTAGCGTTTCGCCCGTGTGAGCTGCTTGGAGGGGCCCAGTGCCGAACTGTGCCGCTGCTACGGAGTATGTTATTGGGCATTTTTTAAAAAAACTGCTGTATAGTTTACACTCACGAAAATGCCCCATTTTCAGTATGTGCAGATCGATGGGATTTGGCAAATTGTAGCCACCTATCCCAGACGTGGACATTAGGCCATTTCCACCACTTGGCGAAGTTTCCTTTGGCGCCTTGCCGGGGGGCTCCGCACGTTTCCCCCTAACCCCCATCGCACTGTTCTGATTGCCTTCACAGCTGCTGGGCGCCTTTTAAAACTTCTTAAGATGGTTCGTTCGGTTAAGTACTCTGTTGTGTCGGACTAAAGTTAGTTTTTAAATGGCCGTCATTGAGAACGTGTCTCTTGGTGCTTCTGGTGTTTTTAGTTGCCTTAATGCCTGCCTGCCAGTAGCCAGCCACACGTGGCTGTTGAAAAGTGGCAAGTTCGAATTGATGTGTGCCCTGAGTGCTTGCACCTGATTTCCCTCGGAATGCTTCCTAGGAAAACAAGGGTAGAAAGTCTCACTAATAATAGCTTTTTACAATTTGAATACATTGGGGTTAAATAAGATGTATTACTGAAGTTAAGGCCTTTTTTTTTTAACTTAAAGTGACTACTAGAAACTTCAACATTTCGTACTTGGCTCATGTAATGATTTTATTAGCACAGCTCTGCACTGCCCCATTTTATGAACACTTGATTCTGCTCACTAACCTCAGTCCTCACAGCGGAAAGCATCCTGATTCCAGAAGTGGTTTAAAGCGGAGCCTGCCTTTCTCTGGGTTTTGAAAACTTTCTTGCAAACTTAATTGTTTGCTTACACGGGGTAAAAACAACTAGGTGTCTCCTTGGCATTAAGTTACGTTTTTCAAAAAGTATTTTCAAAAATATTTAATGTGCTTTAAAAAGGCATCTTGTCTTTTTAAAAGCTCAGAAAACTAATCACTATCTGAACCCCAGTCACCTAAATATATTAAAATCCAACATGTTGTATTTCTGACCAAATCAAGAGCAAAATCTAGGTCTTTTTTTTTTACTTTTTAACTTTTATTTAATGAATATAAATTTCCAAAGTACAGCTTATGGATTACAATGGCTTCCCCCCCATAACGTCCCTCCCACCCGCAACCCTCCCCTTTCCCACTCCCTCTCCCCTTCCATTCACATCAAGATTCATTTTCGTTTCTCTTTATATACAGAAGATCAGTTTAGCATACATTAAGTAAAGATTTCAACAGTTTGCACCCACACAGAAACATAAAGTGAAAAATACTGTTTGAGTACTAGTTATAGCATTAAATCTCAATGTTCACACTAAGGACAAAGATCCTACATGAGGAGTAAGTGCACAGGGACTCCTGTTGTTGACTTAACAAATTGACACTCTTGTTTATGGCCTCAGTAATCACCCTAGGCTCTTGTCATGAGCTGCCAAGGCTATGGAAGCCCCCTGAGTTCACTGACTCTGATCATATTTAGACAAGGCCATGGTCAAAGTGGAAGTTCTCTCCTCCCTTCAGAGAAAGGTACCTCCTTCTTTGATGACCCGTTCTTTCCACTGGGATCTCACTCGTGGAGATCTTTCATTTAGGTTTTTTTTTTTCCCCCAGAGTGTCTTGGCTTTCCATGCCTGGAATACTCCTCATGGGCTTTTCAGCCAGATCCGCATACCTTAAGGGCTGATTCTGAGGCCAGAGTGCTGTTTAGGACATCTGCCATTCTATGGGTCTGCTGTGTATCTCACTTCCCATGTTGGATCATTCTCTCCCTTTTTTATTCTATCAGCTAGTATTTGCAGACACTATTCTTATTTATGTGATCCCTTTGGTTCTTAGTCCTATCATTATGATCAATTGTGAACAGAAATTGATCACTGGGACTAGTGAGATGGCATTGGTGCATGCCACCTTGATGGGATTAAATTCGAATCCCCTGGTATGTTTCTAACTCTACCGTTTGAGGTAAGTCAGCTTGAGCATGTCCCGAATTACACATCTCTTCCCTCTCTTATTCCCACTCTTATATTTAACAGTGATCACTTTTCAGTTAAGTTTCAGTACTTAAGAAGAATTGTGTATTGATTACAGTATTCAACCAAAAGTATTAAGTAGAACAAACAAAAAAAATACTAAGAGGGATAACATATTAAACTGCTCATCAACAGTCAGGGTGAGGGCTGATCAAGTCACCGTTTCTCATAGTGTTCATTTCACTTTAACAGGTTTCCTTTTTGGTGCTCAGTTAGTTGTCACCTATCAGGGAGAACAAGTGGTATTTGTCCCTTTGGGATTGGCTTATTTCACTCAGCATAATGTTTTCCAAATTCCTAACAGGGATCACTTTTCAGTTAAAATATATATCTAGGTCTTAACAATGAAGATTTTGGTTTTAATTAAGTTGAGATAATACAGTCAATGTTACACCTGGCTCTTTCCTATAACAAGCATTTTCTGTTAGGAATAAATTCTTAAGGTATAATGTGACTTTACATGAATGTACTCCAGTTTTCTTGACCATACTTTTGTGGAATTTTTGGATTTTGCTGATTTTACCAATGCAGAGTTGTTTGGAAAGCAGGATGGTTCCAGAATAAGGTACAGCTAGAGCACAATTTATTCGCCTGTTAATCCCACTGGAAAGGTGAAGTTCAACGGGGCAAGGTCCTTGACTTCTTGTTTATTTCCTTAACCCCAGGACCTGGGAACAGGTGAATTGATTGAATGAGCAAGTAGGTGGCTCTGGAGAGATAACAGCTAACCTTAATGTAGCATTAGGCACTCTCTTTGTAAAATCCTTACACATCCTTCCAATGTAGGTATTACCATGAACTTGGTGTACTGCATACCTTGAGAAAATGGAGGTTTTGAGAAGTAGAAGAATTTGCTTGAGGATGTAGCTCTTTAAGTGAATGCAGTTGTCTGGCTCAAGATCTAGTTGTCTGAATAAGATAAGGCTGGGAAGAAATGATCACCATCGTGAGTACCTGGGGCAGTAGGAGTGGAAAGAGATGAACAGTCAGATACATTTTGGGTCTGAAGGAGAAACATTCTGAGATTGAACTGAGAAGTTTTTTAGGGTGGAAATAATGAAGGGTTTTCAAAAAGTTCAAATGTATGTTATGAAAAAACTGTGGATTTCAAATATTTTGCACCAAAATAAACAACTTTAAAAAAAAAAACTTAGAGATCTTGGCATCTGCTTTTTCACTTCTCAGATGCCTCCTACACACAGCCAGGGCTAGGCTAGGCCAAACCTTCTCCCACGTGGGTGGCCGAGACCACTTCCCAGGGAGCTGGATCAGAGACATCCAGAAGCAGAGTAGCCTGGGCTTAGACCAGGCATCCCAAGTGGCAGCTTAGCTCGATGTGCCACACCTGGCCCCTACACTGATATTTCAATTATATTTTCCACAAACTTTTTGAAGCACTCTCTTGTAGCTGGGCAAAGCGGATGGCCTTTTGGGGAAGAAATGTGATCAACTATATTGTGTAGAGAAAGGCCCAGGAACTTAGTGAAGTGCTTCAGGACAGGATACATTTTGGATAGCTTTGGTTTACTGGCTGTGATCCTAGGGAACTAGTTCAAACTGAACCACATCTCTGGAGTGAGATACCTTTACACCTTTCTGTCCAGATAGTTTGTTTTAAAAGATCAGCAGAGGAAGTTAAAAAATCAGAATGAGTATTCCTTTGAGGACAGATAAGAAATGGGTAACTGAAATCTTTCCTACTTGATAGCATTTGTGTGTGTGTGTGTGTGTGTGTGTGTATGTCAGAGAGAGAAAGACAGACACCTTTCATCCTCTGGTTTACTCCCAAAATGACAACAGCCAGGGCTGGGCCAGTTCAAGGCCAGGAGCCAGGAACTTCATCCAGATCTCCCACGTGGGTGCAGGGGCCCAAGCACTTGGGCCATCTTCTGCTGCCTTCCCAGGTGCATTAGCAGGGTGGGGGTTGGGATTGGAACAGCCAGGACTTGAACCTCCCCTACTCTGATATGGGATGCTACTGCTACAAGCAGCAGTTTAACCTGCTGTGCTACAAAACCAGCCCCACTTAAAACATTTTTGTGAATTACAATAGAAAGTGGAATTTGTAGTTATTACCTCTTGGTAGTTTTTTTTTTGTTAGTAGTCTTATGCAGTTGCCCATTGGCTTGTCATGATGAAATCGGAGATGACCCCCTGGTGGGCACCCAGGTGTGGCCAGGTAGGGGCATGTGGTCACACAGGGGCATGGTGAAGGTATCAGGTGGGGCATGAGGTCACACAGGGGCGTGGTGAAGGCGTGGTCTCCCAGCTCACAAACCTAATCAATTTAACCTGTTTGCCTGCCTACTTCAATGACTACACACATAATACTGTTAAGGAACTGCTTTCATGCAGAAGGTGAAATTTTAGGAGCAGATGGTTTCTGTGTACATTCAAGGAAGAAGAAGAAAAAAAAAACCCATAGCACTCAAAGGAAACAAAATCAAGAAGTATTGGGCTTCCTGTAAAATAAAAGGGTTTGAATCAGCAGCAGCAAAGTCAAATAAAATTTCATGGAGGCTGGCGTTGTGCTGCAGTGGGTTAAGTCGCCTCTTGCAATGCCATCATCCTGTATGGGTGCTGGTTTGAGTGCTAACTGCTCCACTTCTGATCCAGCTCCCTGCTAATGCTGCTGTTGGAAAAGCAGCAGAAGATGCCCAAGTAGTTGGGTCCCTGCCCCCATGTGGGAAACCCAGATGGAGTTCCAAGCTCCTGGTTTTGGCCTGGCACAGCCCTGAATGTTGTGGCCATTTGGGGAGTGAACCAGTAGATGGAAGATCTCCCTCTCTCTGTCTCTCCCTCTCTTTCTGTAACTCTACCTTTTGAATAAATCAATCTTGTAAAAAACCAAAATTTCCCTGTCATGGTGTTTTCTTTTTTCTGCTTTGGTATTGTTAAATGGTAAAATTGATGGGTAATGGAAAAGATTCAGTGTTTAGCAGACTTAGTTAAGAAGGCTATGTTAATAATGATGTTAACAGCCAACTTTGATTAAGGCTTTACTGTATGCCCACCTTTATTCCAGGCATTAGAAAATAGTTTCTATAAAAGGCCAGATGATAAATTTTTCAGACTTCGTGGGCTAGGAGTCTGCCATTGTAGCATGAAAGTAATCATAGACAGAATGCCAGCAGTTCAGGATTGCACTCAGATGCTCAGTCAGTATTGAAGACCTGGGGGTGGGGAAGCAACCTGTGCTTTTAAAAAAGATTTATTTGTTTTTGTATTTGAGAGGCAGAGTCACAGAGAGAGATTGGGAGAGACAGAGAGAGAGAGAGAGGTCCTCCAGCTGCTGGTTCACTTCCCAAATGGCTGCAGTGGCTAGAGCCCGCATGATACAAAGCCAGGAGCCAGGAATCCCCTTCCAGGTCTCCCACATGGGCACTGTGGCCATCCTCTGGCGCCCATATGGGATGCTGGTGCTGCAGGCAGAGGCTTAACCCACTGCGCCACATTGCCAGTTCCCAGCAACCTAACTGTTAAAGAAAACAAATCATTTGATACTAGTTTTTATTTTAAATTTATTTTTCATTTATTTGAAAGGCAGAGAGGGAGAATCAGAGAGAGAGAGAGAGAGATCAGTCTTCCATCTGCTGGTTCACTCCCAAAATAGTTGCAATGGCCAGGCAGAAGCCAGGAGCCAGGAGCTTCTTCTGGGTCTCCCACATGGGTGCAGGGGCCCAACCATTTGGACCATCCTCTGTGGCTTTCCCAGGCACATTAGCAGGGAACTGGATTGGAAGTGGAGCAGTCAGGATTTGAAGTGGCACCCATATGGGATGCCAGCGTCGTAGGCAGAGGCTTAACGTGTTGTGCCAAAGTGCTAGTCCCTTGATACTTGTTAAGACATGGCAATAATGACTTGACTTAGAACCGTCACGGTAAGTGTAGAGACCACTGCAACAGAGCCTTGTAGTAAGGGAGAGAAATTGGTCTCAACTTTGGCTAAAGTGGCCTTTGGGAATTTATAGCCAAGGAACAGTAGATGGGAAATTACTAAGAGGAGACATGGCGGGGAGGTGGAGAGAACAGGGGTTGTTGCTAAAGCTATCTGTATCTAACAAGATTCTTTTTTTAAAAGAAGGATTTATTTATTTGAAAGAGTTACACAGAGGAAGAGACAGAGTGAGACAGAGAGCAAGCGAGAGCGAGAGATCGATCCTTTACCTGCTAGTTCATTCCCCAAATGGCCATAATGGCCGGGGCTGGGCCATTCTGGAGCCAGGAGATTCTTCCAGGTCTCCCAGGTGGGTGCAGGGGCCCAAGCACTGGGCCATCTTCCTCTGGTTTCCCAGGTGCATTGGCAGGGAGCTGGATCAGAAGTGGAGCAGCTGTCTCCCAGGGAGAGCAGACATCACCTGGGAGTGGGGGGGAGGGGGTAGAGGATGAGGAGCCTGTTCTCAGATATCAAGGGTGAGGGAATTTTGCTAAAGTGACTTAGCAGGGTGGCTAAAACTGCATTTCACAAGGAAGGGCACAGGTGGCCTAGGAGGAGGTTCAGAAGCCTGACTAAACTTTGGCCAAGCAAAGAATGTTTGTCATGACGTGTACTCGCCATGATAGTGTTGTACAGAATAGTCGTGTCGGTGCCCTAAAAATCCCTTGTATTCCCTCTTCATGCCTCTCTCGCTCCTCTGCCCTGGTCACCACTGATCATCTTTTTATTGTCTCTGTAGTTTTGCCTTTTCCAGAATGTCACATAGTCGGTGTCACACAGTATCTAGCTGTTTCAGATAGACTTCTTTTGCTTAGTGATATGCATTAAAGATTCCTCCAGGTCTAAACCGCTTAATAGCTCCTTTCTTTCTTTCTTTCTTTTTTTTTTTTTTTATTTTTGACAGGCAGAGTGGACAGTGAGAGAGAGAGAGAGAAAGGTCTTCCTTTGCCGTTGGTTCACCCTCCAATGGCCGCCGCGGCCTGCGCGCTGCGGCCGGCGCACCGCGCTGATCCGATGGCAGGAGCCAGGAGCCAGGTGCTTTTCCTGGTCTCCCATGGGGTGCAGGGCCCAAGCACCTGGGCCATCCTCCACTGCACTCCCTGGCCACAGCAGAGAGCTGGCCTGGAAGAGGGGCAACCGGGACAGAATCCGGCGCCCCGACCGGGACTAGAACCCGGTGTGCTGGCGCCGCTAGGCGGAGGATTAGCCTAGTGAGCCGCAGCGCCGGCCTTAATAGCTCCTTTCTATTTAGTGCTGAATAATATTCCATGGGATTGGTATTTTTATTTCATTTAACAGGCACAGGAATAATAAACAACTTGCCCAGTACAGCTTGTGCAGATCTGTCTGACTTGACAGTCTGAGTTCTGTTTTTTTTTTTTTTATTAAAGATTTATTTATTTGAAAGAGTTACACAGAGAGAGAAGGAGAGGCAGAGAGAGAAAGGTCTTCCATCTGTTGGTTCAATCCCCGATTGGCTGCAACGGCCAGAGCTGTGCCGATCTGAAGCCAGGAACCAGGAGCTTTCTCCTGGTCTCCCATGAGGGTGCAGGGACCCAAGGACTTGGGCCATCTTCTACTGCTTTCCCAGGCCATAGCAGAGAGCTGGATTGTAAGTGGAGCAGCCAGGACTCAAACCCGTGCCCATATGGGATGCCGGCACTGCAGGGCAGCTTTACCCGCTATGCCACAGCACTGGCTGACAGTCTGAATTCTTTTTTTTTAAAGATTTATTTTATTTATTTGAAAGAGTTACAGAGAGAGGTAGAGACAGGGAGGTCTTCCATCCGCTGGTTCACTCCCCAATTGGCCACAGCGGCTGGAGCTGTGCCAATCCGCAGCCAGGAGCCAGGAGCTTCTTCTGGGTCTCCCACATGGGTGCAGGGGCCCAAGGACTTGGGCCATCTTCCACTGCTTTCCCAGGCCATTGCAGAGAGCTGGATCAGAAGAGGGGCAGCTGGACTAGAACTGGTGCCCATACGGGATGCCGGCACTTCAGGCCAGGGCTTTAACCTGCTATACCATGGTGCCGGCCCTAAAAGTCTGAATTTTTAAACCTTTTACCATAAGCCTGAATCCCAGAGAAATTTGATTTCTCACGATGCGGTTTGTCATGGAAAATTTGGGATAAGTGGAAAGCCAGGGGAACAGAACCAGCCACTTTGCTTGCTGAAAGCATCCATGGCTTTCTGTATAACAACAATTAAAAGCCTAGAACATGTTTTTGTTTTAAAATATTCTAGTATTCTGTTTAGGTAGAAAATTGCTATATACTTTAGAGATTTTGGTTTAACATATTCTCTACTGGTTTGAAAAAATGTTTCTGTTCCCTGACCCTTGATTTTGTTGCCTTTCAGGTTTATATCTGGGTGTTGACACCTAGCCACTTCTCTGCCAATGAAGTACATCCTGGTCACTGGTGGGGTCATCTCTGGCATTGGGAAAGGGATCATTGCCAGCAGCATTGGGATGATTCTAAAATCATGTGGACTCCGAGTCACTGCTATCAAGATCGACCCTTATATTAACATTGATGCGGGTACTTTTTCACCGTATGAACATGGTATGAAACAGAACCACTTTTTCACTTCTAAAGTACTAGGCAAACTTGGAGTTCTTTCTTGTATTTTGGGTAATGTTTTTAGGATAGAGTTCCAGAAGTATAGTTGCTGGGTCATATCTTACGAAAATGTGGGTGTTGTCATGGTCATTGATACATTTTTCAGATTGATGATGATATTCCAATGAGTCAACCCTTTTGGAAACATGGCATCTTTTGCAGTATGGCTTATATTTTATGTTATTTTATCATAAAGTCATGTGTTTCTTTTAATGGTTCCCATTGCCTGGGGTAACTATTATTAATGTTGACAATTTGATGTATATACTGATAATTTTCAAAAAGGCATTAGCCTTTACATATTACTTATAATATTTTAATTTATTTTCACTTTATTTGAAAAGCACGTGGACACACACACACACATCTTCCATCTGCTGATTCACTCCCCATTGTCTACACTGGCACTGCCTACATAGAGAGTGTATTAAAGCAGCTTGGCTGGTGGTGGGCCAAGCTGAAGTCAGGAGCTAAGAACTCAATCTGAGTCTCCCGTGTGGGTGGCAGAGACCCAAGTACTTGAGCTATCACCATTGCTTCCCAGAGTGCACAGTAGCAGAAAGCTGCATTGGAAGTGGAGGAGTTGGGACTCAAACCCAGGACTCCAGTGTGGGATGCAGGCATGGCACGTGGGTCTTAACCATTGTGCCAAATGCCCACTCCTGTGTAGTACTTTTGAAAAAACTTTTTTACATACAGAAAAGTGCATGAGTTTTAAGTGTGCAGTATGATGAATTTTCACTAAGTGAGCATACTGTGGAACCTACCCCTGATCAAGGGGCAGAACCCCTCTTTTTGTCCCTTGCCCTTTACTCTCTACCCACAACCCCCAGGATCAAGCTGTCTTGTCTTCTACCAGGAAACTAACTATATTAGTTTTACTTGCTTTTGAACTTTCATTTTTAATTTTGAATTGAGATGAGTCTTCTTAATCTAATTTTTAAAACTTGATATACTGTGGATGTATTTATGTATTGGATATTGTATAGAAACTGTACACTAATAGAAAATTCTAATTTATTAATACTATAAAAAACTGTGATGGAAATCTTTTTTTTGAGATGGAAATCTTTAAGATTTAATTTTGTAAGCATCAATTCTTAGGTACAGAATTTTTGATTAAACAGTAAGGATGCTTTTAGGCTTTTGATACATAATTGCATATGTATTGTCGAAGGGCTTTAAGTTTACCGTCCCTGTTTTCTACTCTGAAATCCAGAAAGTTCTGAAAATTTTAAATTCTTCATAATTTTGTGAATATTTACAGTCTTTTTCAAAATTTCTGAAAATTGAAAATTCTTTATATTGCTGTGGCTATTTATAATTGTTATTTCACATTGTTCCACTTGGAATATACTGGTTATGGGGTGTACTGATTATTTAGCGTGTACTTTTTCTAATAAATGGAACATGTTCTATATCACTTCTCTGTAGTCTGGAAAAATTCTAAATTCCAACTTCCAGCTTGTCCCCAAGGATTTTCTGATGAGGATTGTGAGTATACACCAGTTTATATCCTCATCAAACAGTGTATGAGGACTATTTTATTCTTTCCTTGCTGAATAGTATTTTTAAAGTTTACTAACCTGAGAGTAAAAAAAAAAGAGTAAGTATCTCATTGTTTTTATTTATATTTCTTGGATTTTGATTTTATTTGTGAATAAGAATTGAAGACTGTGGTACATTATATTTTTATTTCAAAATATCACCCAACTTCCTCCTGTGGAGTATATTTCTCCCGCCCCTTGGCATTGAACTTTGCCCACTTAGGGTAGTTAACTTATCCTGGTTTGTCTAGAACTTTCCTGGTTTTAAAACTGAAAGTACTGAGTTCTAGGCAAATCAAGGAGGTTGGTCATCCTATTTGGTCATGTGATGTGTTTTGCCCCATGCATCGTAGCCCATGTGATAATTGCACAAAAATTACCTCCAAGTGCATAGTTTGACTTAGTCTCTCTTGTGCTTCTGTCATGTGCCATGGGAACAGCCTGCTCAATGTGAAGACTTCTTCACCTTGGGTCCTGGAATAAAAAGACACACAGTCCCCATGTCACATGAGGGAGAAATGTTTTGTGAATCACTGAGATTTTGAGGTTGTTTATTATGCAACAGAATTTACTAATGCTTTGTGTTACAACAATTTTTCTTTGGATTTTTAAAAAAAGATTTATTTTATTTGAAAGACAGAATTACAGAAAAAGAGAGAGATCTTATATCTGCTGGTTCACTCCCCAAATGACCACAACAGCCAGGGCTGGGCCAAGCCAATGCCAGGAACCAGGAACCCCACCTGGATCTCCCATGTTCATGGCACGGGGCCATCTTTAGCTGCCTTCCCAGGTGCATCAGCAGGGAGCTGGTTCGGAATAGGAATTGCTTAACCTGTTGTGCCACAATGCCTTCTGGTGCTTTTCTTTAATGATTAACATATTTGGAATGTAATTTTGTGTAAAGTTAAGTACATAATGTAATTTTTCCTAGATTTTTTTTTTTCTGATTGACTAGCTATTCCTAATAGCATTTATTAAAGATTTCATTCTGGGGCAGATGTTGTAATGCAGATTGATGAGTCTAGTCCTGGGTATTCTACTTCCAATCCAGTTCCTTGATAATGAACTTGGGAGGCAGCAGAAAATTGATCAAGTACTTGAGTCTCTGCCACCTATGTAGGAGACTAGGATGGAGTTCCTGGTTTTGGCCTGGCTCAGACCTGGCTGTGGTAGGCATTCGTGGGGAGTGAATCAAAACATGGAAGACCTCTCTCTCTTTCACTCTGCCTTTCAAATAAATAAATAAATGTCTTTTTTAAAGCTATTTCTTTTTTTAAGATTTACTTATTTTTATTTGAAAGTCAGAGTTAGAGAGAGAGAGAGGTCTTCCATCCGATGGTTCACTCCCCAATTGGCCGCAGTGGCCAGAGCTGCACCGATCCTAAGCCAGGAGCCAGGAGCTTCTTCAGGGTCTCCCACGTGGGTGCAGGGGCCCAAGCACTTGGGCCATCCTCCACTGCCTTCCCAGGCCATAGCAGAAAGCTGGATGGGAAGAGGAGCACCCATGAAGCTGGGACTCGAACCGGCGCCCATATGGGATTTTGGTGCTTCAGACCAGGGTGTTAACCCGTTGCGCCACAGTGGTTTTTTTTTTTTTTTTTTAAAAAAAGCTTTGATCCTTTCTCCACTGACATGAAAAATCACCCTTTATTATATATATGGGGGTCTTCAAAAAGTTCTTGGAAAATTAATATTATGAAAAAGCTATGGATTTAAACATTGTTTTGCACAAAAATAAACATCTTTTAATTTCATTTTCCTTGAAGTTTTTGAAGTGCCCTAGTATGCAGCTAGGTCTGTTTTTTTTTTTTTTTTTTTTTTAAGATTTATTTTGGGGCCGGCCCTGTTACAGAGCAGGTGAAGCCACCATCTGCAGCACCAGCATCCTATATTGATGCCAGTTAGAGTTCCACTTCTGATTCAGCTCCCTGCTATTGAACCTGGGAAAGCAGCAGAGGACAGCCCAAGTGCTTGGGCCCCTATACCCACATGGGCGACCCAGAAGAAGCTCCTGGTACTGGCTTTGGATCGGCCCAGCTCCAGCTATTGAGGCCATTTGGGGAATGAACCAGCAGATGGAAAATCTCTCTCTCTGTTTCTCTGTCTCTCTAACTCTTTCAAAATAAGTAATTTTTTTAAAGGCAGAGTTACAGAGAGAGAGAGAGAGACAGAGAGATCTTCCATCTGTTGGTTCACTCCCTAGATGGTCCCAATGGCCTCTACTGGGCCAGGCTGAAGCCAGGAGCTAGGAATTTCATCTGGGTCTCCCACATGGGGCAGGGCCCCAAACATCTGGGTCATCTACTGCTGCTTTTCCCAGGCCATTAATTAGCAGGGAGCTGGATCAGAAGTGGAGCAGCCGGAACACAAACTGGTGCCCATATGGGATGCTAGCATCTCAGGCAGCGGCTTTACCTGCTGTGCCACAGGGCCATCCCCTTGGTCTATTTTTATGCTCTGTTCTGTTCTATTATTCTCCTTGTTTATTCCTGTTTATCACTAAATTTTTTTAAAATTTATTTGAGAGGCAGAGAGCACTCTCACCCACCGGTTCACTCTCTAAGTGCCCGCAATAGTCAGGGCTGGATGAGGGTAGGACCAGGAGCCAGGAACTCAAAGAGGGTCACCCATGTGGCAGACAAGGACCAAACCACTTGAGCTGTCGCCTGCTGCCTCCCAGGGTGTGCATTAGCAGGAAGCTGGAATTGGGAGCACAACTGGGACTTGAACTCAGGTACTGTGATAAGGAATAAGGGCATTCCAAGCAGTGTCTTCACCTCTGTGCCAAACACCCACTTGAAAAGGTAAGTCTTGAAGACAGACTTTCATTTGGATTTTAAAAATATCATAATAGGATATTAGCATTTTTCTGGTGCATTTTTAATGATTTTATTTATTTGAGAGGCAGAATTACAGACAGAGGGAGAGAGAGAGAGGGAGAGACAGAAAGACAGGTCTTCCATCCACTGGTTCACTCCCCAAATGGCCACACGGTCAGAGCTGAGCCAATCTGAAGCCAGGAGCCGGGAGCTTCCTCTGAGTCTCCTGCGTGGCTGCAGGGGCCCAAGCACTTAAGCCATCTTTGACCGCCTTCTCAGGCCGTAGCAGAGAGGTCAATCTGAAGAGGAGCAGCTGAGACCTGAACCAGCACCCATAGGGATGCCAGTGCCCCAGACGGAGGCTTGGCCTGCTATGCCACAGTGCCAGCCTCTTCTGATACATTTTTATGGATATAATCGAGCCATTACATTTCCCCCATAAAAATAAGGAGACAGTGATGGAAACTGGCTTATTAATACCTCTTACGAGCTCTTTAATAAAAATATGTTTGGGGCTGGCGCAGTGGCGCAGTGGGCTAAGCTTCCGCCTGTGGTGTCAGCATCCCATATGGGCGCTGGCTCAAGTCCTGGCTGCTCGACTTCCGATCCAACTTTCTGCTATAGCCTGGGCCCCTGCACCTGCATGGGAAACCCAGTAGAAGTTTCTGGCTCCTGACTTTAGATCAGCCCAGCTCTGGCCATTGCAGCCATTAGGAGGGGAGCGAATCAGTAGATGGAAGACTTCCCTCTCTCTGCTTCTGCTTCTCTGTAACTCTGCCCTTCAAATAAATAAATCTTAAAAAAGAAAGTCATTTGCTAATAAATAAATAGACATCTATCTATGAAAACTAATTCACTGGAAGCCAATTTTTAATTTTTACATTGTCTTTTTATCTTAGGTGAAGTGTTTGTCTTGAACGATGGTGGGGAAGTTGATTTAGACCTTGGGAATTATGAAAGATTCTTGGATATTAACCTGTATAAAGACAACAACATCACCACGGGGAAGATCTATCAGCATGTGATCAATAAAGAGAGGCGTGGTGACTACCTGGGGAAAACAGTGCAAGGTATTATGCCCGACAGACATTACAGAGCCCCGTGTGCTGGGCGCTAGCTGTGGCTCCAAAATCGAAGTGAAAATGTCTCCGTCTCTGCAGGCTACAAGTTTTAATCCTTTGAAAAGCTCTGTGTTCTTTTCCTCAAAAATCTCGGGTGTGCCCTCCATATTCCTGATTATCTTTTCAGCAGTCTTTTTTCCTGTTTTATTAATGTCAGGGTTTTCTTTAGCTCCTCTCCCTCACTGCCTCCCTGCCCTTAACTTTTGGTTTAGAAAATTCAGAGAATCATTTTTTTCATAATCTTCACTTAATTGGGATACAGATTTTTTTTTGCTTTTTTGGTCTTTTTTTTAAGATTTATTTATTTGAAAGGCAGAGTTAGAGAGAGGGAGAGACGGAGATATTCCATCTGCTGGTTCACTCTCCAAATGGCTGCAATGGCCAGAGTTGGGACAGGCTGAAGCCAGAAGCCTGGAGCCTCCTCTGAGTCTCTCATGTGGGTGCAGGGGCCCAAGCACTTGGTCCATCATCTGCTGCTTTCCCAGATACATTAGCAGGAGCTGGATTGGAAGTGGAGAAGCCAGGACTAGAACTATTGCTCATATGAGATACAGCATTGGCAGCTTTACCTGCTATGTTACAACGCTGGTCCCTCGGTCTGTCTTTTAACAGTCTTTTTTTCGCTTTTCCTCCAAACCTATGCGAGGATGATAACTCTTCTTGGAGACAGCCAGCTCTGGGGATGGACAGGAGACTGTACTGGAGTCTGTGGACTCCTGAGTTTTTTAGTCACCCCTTCCTGGGTGGGATGATTCTTTTTTTTTTTTTTTAACAGATTTTTTATTATTATTTATAAGAGTTACAGAGAGAAAAGGATATCTTCCATCCATCCACTGGTTCACTCTCCAAATGGCCACAATGGCCAGGGCTAGGCCATACTGAAGCCAGGAGCTTCCTCTGGGTCTCCCACATGGATGCAGAGGCCCAGGAGCTTGGGCCATCTTCTTCTGCATCCCCATGACCATTAGCAGACAGCTGGATTGGAAGTGGAGCACCTGGGTGTCAAACTGACGCCCATATGGGGTGCCCATGTCACCGGCAGTGGCTTAACCCATTACACCATAGCACTGGCTGGCTCCAATGATTCATTTTGTCATAGAAGAGCAGAGCCTTCCCTGGCTCCCCACAGCTCTGAAGTGTTGTATCTACATGATCTTATGTGGTGGGTAAAGGTGATGCTTCCCCACCCCCTTTAAATCACTTGCAAGTTGGAACCAGCTGAGAAGGAGACATAGCAGTCAGACAGCTGGTGATCCAAAAGACAAGTTCTGTTACAGCTAAAACTGGGCCTGGGCTGTGCGCTTAGTTCACAGCTACAGCTGTGCTTTCGAATTATTTGCCCCTGAGTGTAGATCTTGGGAGGACCTACTTGAGGGAGAGTTGCAGCCTCAAACCTGCCCTATTCTGGTGATGAGGGGAGAGCAAGGCACCAGACCTGGGTCCTGACCTTGGTCCCCTGAGCTGCTCCCATGGAGACCGCACTGTGTGCATGCATGCACAGTGGGCAGTTCCAAATTCACCGATCACAGGCGGCGGCTTCCCCCCCAGAGCAGCTCTTTTATCTCAGCTGTCATGTGTTCTACATGACACATCAAATTAGGGGGCTGTGGTGAATCCCTAGGGGCCCATGGGCATGTCACTCTTCTGTCTCCAACTGAGCTCAGTGGCTGCGAGCCTGGTCATGCTCCACCACCCGAGGGACTCCTGGGTCTCACGTGCCTTGGCAGATGTGCCACTCTGGTCTCTTCTGCCGATGTTAGCAGCCAAGAGCCTGCCCACCCCCTGCTGGGCCCCTGTGTAGCACAGAGGCCTCGTCTGTGCCCTCCAGTGGCCCTCCCTAGTGGCTGGTGCTGTGTCCAGATGCGGGTTGGGTGGGCTCCCCTGGAGGGTCATGCTGCCTGCCTCTGCGTGGTGCAGTCCAGCATCCAGGCTGCCCTACCGGCATGGTTTTCAGTTAATGTTAGAGATGTTTTATCATTTCAACAAACAGGGCACTTCTGCTTTCTGTGTCTTGTTCTGTGACTGGTTGGTATCAAGAGCTATGGCCAAACATTTAAATGACTAAACCTACGTCACATTAGTTCATCTCCACCGCAGTGAGGGAAGATGGTAGCGTGAGGACTGTGGTTTGTCTAATTTGCCCGGTGCCTTTCAGGGAGGCACAAAGTCCATTCTTTTCTCGGAAACATGAAGCACACTTTTGTGCTAATGATGACTTCTCTCTGCAGTTGTTCCGCACATTACGGATGCTGTCCAGGAATGGGTTATGAATCAAGCCAAGGTGCCCGTGGACGGTCATAAGGAAGAGCCCCAGATATGTGTTATTGAGGCAAGCATGGAACTTTTCTTTATAAACTTATGTCCTGCTGGGTCTTTAAGCATCTGTTCTTCATTCATTCAACAGACACATACACGTAGCCTCCTGGGTGCTGGACACTGGACTAGGAGGTAGGGTTCCAGAAGGGCCTCCTCTGCAAGGACCTGCCATGGGCACAGCCTCTGCCCTTGGGGAACTTACAGATGGTCCTGTCCCAGCCCCTGCCAAGCCTCTCAACACAGAATGCATTCTAAGGCATGCTGTTTGAGAAGTGTTTGCAAGTGTTTTGGAAGTAGAGAAAGGGATGCCAGATGGTAGAAGTATGAAGTATCAGCTAGGAGACCTTGGGCAAGTTCACTTAGCTTCTCTGTGCCTCAGTTTACGCATCTGCTAAATGGGGATAATCGTATTTAACTTTGTTTTTAAATATTTATTTATCTGAGAGGTAGACTTAGAGTGAGATTGAGAGAGAAATTTTCCATATGCTGATTCACTCCCCAAATGGCTACAATGGCTGGGGCTGGGGCTGGGTCAGGCTGAAGCCAGAAGCTAGGAACTTCATCCAGGTCTCACACATGGGTGCAGAGGACCAAGCACTTGGGCCATCCTCCACTGCTTTCTCAGGCGCATTAGCAGGGAGCTGGATCAGAAGCAGAGCAGCTGGGATTCCAATGCTGTTGTCGCAGCCAGTGGCCCAACCCGCTGCACCACGGTGCTGGCCCCTAACTTACTGTTTTAAGGACTAAAGAATTACTATACTTAGTGCATAGAAAGGTTTAGACTCATGGTAAGTGCTCAAATATTATTAGTTAGTATAAAGATGCCTGTATACCTTTTGGTGAATTACTTCTCACAGCTTCAATGTACTCATTTATAGCAATATGTTAATAATGTAATATTGTAATAAGAACAAAATGAAAATGGCAGGGTTGTTGTGAGGGTTAAATGCGATAATGTAAAGTACTTGGCAATGTCTGGCATTTAGGAAGTGCTCAATACATGTATGCTAGCTTTTACTATTATCATTATCAATGTTAGCAGATAGAGATCATGTTGTGTAGAAAATCCATTTTGTTTCTAGTAGTGTCAGCAGGAAGTGAGGCCAGGTCCTTGATGCCACCACAGGAAAGAATTGTAGGGTGTGTCAAGGCTGAATGGAGCAAACAAGCGGAGTTTCTTGTAAGTGCAAGGACAGTCTCCAGAGAGGGAGAGTGCACACACTAAGGGCGAGAGAGCATTGGCCCACAGGGTCTGAGGAAGGTTCTCTTTCATCTTTATTCTGTGATGATGGGGTGGGAATGTCCATGAGATAGGGAGGAGAGGTTTAGGAATAAGGCAGGGTGCCACCTGTTTTCTTTCCCAATAATGTCTTTTTAGTTCTGAGAGATTTTGGGGGTAGGTCATAACCACAACCACAATGCTATTGATACCACAATGAGCTTGGCTTAATTAAGGTGATGATAGGCTGGCAATTTTGACTATGTTTTCTATTTTTAATTATTTATTAGAGAGAGAGAGAGAAATCTTCCATCTGCTGGTTCAACTCCCAAATACTTGCAACAGCCAGGGGTGAGCTAGGCCAAAGCCAAGAGCCAGAGAGAGAGAGAGAGAGAGAGAGAGAGCCAGAGAGAGAGAGAGAGAGCCAGAGAGAGAGAGAGTGAGAGTGAGAGTGAGTGTGTTTCCATCTGCTGGTTCACTCCCAAATGCTTGCAGCAGCCTGGGGTGGGCTAGGCCAAAGCCAGGAGCCAGGAATTCCATCCGAGTCTCCCACATGGGTGACGGGAAGCAGAGTACTTGGACAATCATCTGCTGCCTTCCAGACACGTTAGCAGGCACCTGGATCAGAAGCAGAATAGCCAGGACTCGAATCGGCACTCCAGAATGGGATGCGCGTGACCCAGGCAGCAGCTTAATCTGCTGTACCACACCGTTGGCCCCTGTGGCTGCCTTTTCTGGGACACTTGCTAACCCAGTAGTTTTTGAGCTGTTATGACATGAAAAGTCCTAGGGACTTTCCAGGACATCTGGACTTCACTCATATCTAGCTGTCTGCCTACTCTTAACAGTAGCGCTAACAATATAAATGTACTATACTATCATATTAACTGTGTTTTGTATTATTTTAATAGTATGGTTAATATGAACAACAACGTATAATGTGACGTGCTACACAAAATTTTCTCCCCCTTGCTGTTTCTTCCTTCATAATTTAGGAAATGCTGTTTTTATAATTTTTGTAATTAGAGCATAACAAACAGGACAGTGCACCGTTGCAGATGGAGAGCTTGATAAAGTTTTACAAACAAAACACTTGTATAACTAGGCTGACTTCCTTTAAAAAATATTTGACATCTAATTTAGTGAATAGTTTGCAAACAAATTGAGCCAGTGATAAAGACTGTTAAACAAAGAAGAAAGGCAGGTCTGAGCACCAGGAAGGATAGCAGCCGTTTGAGAACAGGTGTGGACTTGGTGTTCAGCTTGACTCTGCGCTGGAGGAAACTCACACAGTCACTCTCCTGATGGATTTTCAGGTTTTAGAACCAATCTCCAGCATGCAGCAAAAGAAGGCTTTAAAAGTAGGGAACCAGGTAGAAATGGCATCGGCTTTACAGATAAGATCGCTGAGGAGGAGGGCACGGAGCAGTGCTGGAGGCAGGAGCACAGGAGCCTAATTTTACACCAAGATGGCGACAGAGCCTAGCAGTGGTTGGCAGCATAGAAATCAAAAGCATCTCAAGGTTAGGAAAGTAACCTATAGCAGAACTCGTGATTACAGTTGGGGCTTGGGGATGGGGCATAGACAGCTGTATCTTCATCTGGCACAGTGGGAAACCAACTTGTATTCTTGACAGGGTGTCTAAAATGATGAAGTCAAGAGGACACAGAGTTGGATGGTACTCAGAAATATAACTACCAAAAGAAATGGCAGACAGAATGCCAAGTGGGTGTCTGGGGACTTGGCATATGGAAGAGGGAAGACGAGGCAAGGGCTCTTGCTTTCTTATTGCAAAATTTAACCTTTCTGTACAATTTGACTTTTAACAAAAAGAGTGTACATTACTTTTGATTTAAAATTTACCAAAAAAATTGTTTGTTTTGGGGCTGATGTTGCGGTGCAATGGGTTAAGCTCCTGCCTGTGATGCTGGTATCCCATATAGCTGCCGGTTCAAGTCATGGCTGCTCTACTTCCAATCCAGCTCCCTGCTAATGCACTTGGGAATGCAGGGGAAGATGGCTCAAGCTTGGGCCCCTGCCACCCACATAGGAGACCTGGATGGAGTTCTTCTCTCCTGGCTTTGGCCTGTCCCGGCCCAGCACTGGCTGTTAAGGCCATTTTTGGAGAATGAACCAGTGGACAGAAGACCTCTCCCAGTCTCTGTAATTCTGCTTTTCAAATAAACATATCTTTGAAAAAAATTGTTAGCGAGGCGGAGAGCACATACTCATAACCACTGGGTTTACTCCCTAAGTGCCTATAACAGCCAGGGCTGAGCTTAGGTTAAAGCCAGGGACCAGGTGAGTGGCAGAAACCCAATTACTTGAGCCATCACTGCTGCCTCCCAGACATTGCATTAGCGAGAAACTGGAACCAGAGGAGTTGAAACCAGGTACTGAATCCAGATACTCTGATGCAAGGAAAAGACGTTTTAACCACTAGACTAAACATCCACCCCCCCCCCCATTATCTTGATTTGATTTTTAAAAATATTGTTAACGCCAACTTGAAGATACCATTTAGCAGTTTCAGTGTCTTAAAGTTCAGCTCAAGAGTGGCTTATTTCAAACTCTGCTGAGGGTAGGACCAGCTATCTTCCCTTTGGTTTATCTGGTTTTTTGTTGTTTGGTGCTGTCTTGTCCAGTATAGTAGCCGCTGGCCCCATTGAAGTGGGGGAATGGATTATTATTTTTTTTTCCAGGTAATCTCTTTTTTTAAAAAAAAGATTTTATTTATTTGAGAGGTAGAGTTACAGACAGTGAAAGGAAGAGACAGAGAGCAAGGTCTTCCTTCCATTGGTTCACTCCCCTAATAGCCACAATGGCTGGAGCTGTGCTGATCTGATGCCAGGAGCCAGTAGCTTCCTCCCGGTCTCCCACTCAGGTGCAGGGGCCCAAGCACTTGGGCCATCTTCTGTTTTCCCAGTCCATAGCAGAGAGCTGGATTGGAAGTGGAGCAGCCGGGACTAGAACCGGCGCCCTGTGGGATTTTGGCGCTGCAGGCAGAGGATTAACCTACACAACGGCACCGGCCCCTCACGTTATATTTTTACTGGTTTGTGCTGGTCTAGTACTTTGACTGTTTTTCTCACTCAGTCCTTTCCGTTTGAGCAACAGAAGTTAAGGCTTCCAAAATATGTCCATTTTCCTGGAAGAGGAATTGGTTTCTGGCCCAAAAGTAATGACTCATTTTCTAAACCTCAAAATGTTTCTAACATTTTGAGAAGACTTTTTTAAAAAAATTTTTTTAAATGTAGAATGGTATGTTTTATTTATTTATTTATTTATTTATTTATTTATTTTTTGACAGGCAGAGTGGACAGTGAGAGAGAGAGAGAGAGAGAAAGGTCTTCCTTTGCCGTTGGTTCACCCTCCAATGGCCGCCGCGGCCTGCGCGCTGCGGCCGGCGCACCGCGCTGATCCGATGGCAGGAGCCAGGAGCCAGGTGCTTTTCCTGGTCTCCCATGGGGTGCAGGGCCCAAGTACTTGGGCCATCCTCCACTGCACTCCCTGGCCACAGCAGAGAGCTGGCCTGGAAGAGGGGCAACCGGAACAGAATCCGGCGCCCCGACCGGGACTAGAACCCGGTGTGCCGGCGCCGCAAGGCGGAGGATTAGCCTAGTGAGCCGTGGCGCCGGCCTCCCCCTTTCTTTTAGTTGTTGAAGGTAAAAAAATAGCCTCTTGGTAAAAATATTAAGCTTAATCACAGGGAAAGTTCCAAATGGTCATGTATATGAATGTTTTTGCCTTTTATTCTCTGATTCTACTGTCTGAAAAAATTTACATTTTTAATAACCACAAAAAGGAGGAAATATATTTTTGAATGTACTAGGGCTGCCCTTTGACTTCATTAAAATTAAATATAAGCCCAATTTGAGCTTGAGATGAGATTTCTTAGCACTTTTTTATGTTCCCAGCTTTTCTAGCTACTGTTTTGAACAGAAGTTGCAGGCTTCATTCTGGTGCCAGTGCAGCTGACTGTCGGTGTTAGTCTGCTTTTCGTTACTAGAACGTAATACCTAGCACGGGCTCTTAGGAAGGAAGGAGGCTTGCTTCCATCTGGCCTGGCCATCTGATGAGCGAGGTGGATGGCGGGATGGGGGTGGGAAGCAGAGGGACAGGGAGCAGCACCACTGCGACCCTGTGGTCTCGCCTTAGGAAGCCGCCATGGTGCCACCCAGTCACCTACCTCACTGTACTCACTTCCACTTCCCCACCTTCAGACACCAGAATTGGAGTACTATTCCAGCGCTAATCCATTGACTGTTGACGTCAATCCGTTAGCCATTGACGGAAGACTTGGGGAACCACGCCTTTAGTACATGGGCCTTTGGGTTCCCTCTTCCTGTCTTCTTATTTGTTAATTATTGTGCTCTTGAATTGACTTGTTTGGCTAAACTACCACTAGTGAGCGTGCTGTGTGCTCGCCCTGATGACAGCTGTTCGGGGTGTGGGGAGGGGTGTTCCGTTGGCTTGTTGGATGCTAGGTCGGTCGTCCTCTCAGGCTCTCCGGAAGTTGGCTTCAGCAGTTGTGTCTGTGCATCCTTTAAGCTTTAGCAGGACTGCCAAATCAGATTTGTAGGTTTAAGCATGTAGGAGCTGTGGACATGTCCCCTGTGGCGCTCACAGGCATTATTCATTTTAGTACAGGTCATTTAAGCAGACTTGAAATAATTTATACCTGGCTTAAAATTTTTTTTCCTAAGAAAGAAGAGTCTTCATTAATGGCAAAACCAACTTTTTAAAAAAAGATTTATTTATTTGAAAGGCAGAGAAAGTGAGTGGGGGAGACCTTCCATCACTGGTTCATTCCCCAGATGGCTGCAAACAGCCTGTGCTGGGCCAGGCTGCAGCAGGTCTGCTGCGGCTGGTTTCCTAGGTGCATTAGCAGGGAGCTGGATCACAAGTGGAGCAGCTGGGACACGAACCGGTGCTCATAGGGGATGCTGGAGTCACAGGTGGCAGCTTAGCCTGCTATTCTATGGTGCTGGCCCCAAAAGCCAACTTTTCATGTCTCATAGGTTTGCTGCTGCTTCAACTTTTAATTGAATGTCCCTCCATATCTGAGGTGAGAGAGGGTGATGTTTTCAAAGAATTCCAGGAGGTCTGAAAACTGTGGTAGTACTGAGCCCTGCATACTTTCAAGTAAACAAATAAGATCTTTAAAAAATTAAAAAGATTAACAAAAAATGGAATAAGTATAATATAGCATAATAAAAGTTATTGAAAACTTATGAATTATTTATGGAATTTTTCATTTCATAATTTTGGACTGTGATTGACCATGGATAACTGAAGCCATGGAAAGCAAAACCATTGACAATGCTGGAAATGGGAAGGTGGGCAACTCAAAGTTTGTGAACACAATGGTAATGGTGACCCAGAGGTATGGGAAAGGATTTAAGTGGACCGAGAGACTGCAGTACCACTTTTTGCCATGTGAGGGCAGAAGCGGACAATGTTTAAAGTTGGCCTCCTTTCTGAATTCGCCATTGACTCCCACTCGCTTAGTTTAAATGCAGCTTGTTTTCTCCCTTAAAAAAAGATTTTTTTCCCATTAGATTCTGGCGCATTGTAGTTACTGAGAGCATTTACCCCCACCCTCTCCAAATTCCCCACTGCATGTGATACGTTTTTGCTTTTTTTTTTTTTTTTCTTTTAAAGACTTAAGATTTATTTGAGAGGCAGAGTTAAAGAGAGGGTGAGAGAGAGAAAGGACTTCCATCTGCTGGTTCACTCCTCAAATGGCCATAATGGCCAGAGCTGGGCCGATGCGAAGCCAGGATGTAGGAGCTTCTTCCAGGTCTCCCACATAGGACCTGGGCCATCTTCTACTGCTTTCCCAGGCCATAGCAGAGAGCTGGATGGAAGTGGAGCAGCCAGGTCTTGAACTGGCACCCATATGGGATGCTGGTGCCGCAGGTGGAAACTTAACCTACCGTGCCACTGCAGTGGCCCCACGTTTTTGCTTCTTATAGTTTCAGTTTTTGTCTGTCTTACAGAAAAATCACTTATTTCTACTTATTCCATGCCCAGGAACCTTGAACTTTAATGTTTTGCTAGCTGAATTAAAGTGAGTGTGAAGAATAATTTTATGCAGAGCAAGGTGATCCTGAGACTTAGTACACTGTCACCTAGGGCTTATATTGAATTTCCGGACCTTTCTGGCCTTTCTTGATCACTAACTTAAACCCCAAATGCTGTGTGTAGGGCTTGTGGCCTTGTGGGTCTTATGGGCGAGTGGCGCAGAGAGACAGGAGATGGGCACAGATGAGATAGTGACCGCTTGTGCTGGATTGCTAGCAAGGGCACAGACAGGTGCTGTGATGAAGGGATGCAGGCTGCCGTAGGGGAGGGGTGGGGGGCAGTCTTTGTGGAGAGGACCCACCCGCTCCGGAGGACAAGGAGAGACAGATGTAGATGAAGCAGGAGGGAAGGCAGGAAGGGAGAGTGTGGTGCATCAGAGGGCCTGAAAGCCCCGTGGGGCTGAAGCACAGAGCAGGGCGCAGCTGAGATTAGGGACTCACGCAAGGCTCTTGGTTGAGATAATGCAATGGTGCCTGCAGAAGCTGGGGTTGTCTGTGGATAGAGAGCAGTAGTCCTGGAATGAGACAATAGCAGAGAGATTTGCAAGAGCTTGGGAGGTAGGGCTCTGGGCATGGGCTGCGTGAGGAGGAGAGGGTGTTTTAGGTGGCCTCCGACCTGGAACCAGTGGTGGGGAGAGATGATACGCTGACACGAGGAAGCACTGAGAGAACCAGGCCCTGGGGGTGGGGACCTCAGTGCAGTGTGGGACACTTGAAGACTGCACAGTTATTGAGCCATCCAGGAGCACTGGGAAGAAAGGGCAGGGTTAGGAGTAGACGTTGGGCACCCCAGCTCCCTGGGCAGCTGAAACTAGAAACTAGCTTCCGGCTGGAGGCCAGGCGGGCTCCTCTGTGCGCCAGGGGAGGGGGGACAGGCGCCAGCACCTAGGGCAGTGCTGTGTGGCCCACTGTCCAGTGAGATGAGCCTGAGGCCCTGGGGAATGCCCCGGGCAATGTGTGCATTGTGTTCCACGCATCCTGGGATGCTGACTAGAGTGGGCCTAGGTGACCGTTGGCTTCTCTCTTAGCTCCTACCGAAGGCAGTCTCTGGGCTCTACTGGGCTGGGGGACAGTGACAGGCCGCCTGTGTGAGTGTTTGTCAGAAGGCAGTTTGCCTCAAAAGAAACCCCAGAAAATGCATTTATCGTTACATGTCAGTCTAGCATCCATTCTTTGAATTGACGCTGACCCTTTACAAGGAATAATCACGTGCGGTCTGCTCAGCCGCAGACCTGGAACTGAGCCTTTCCTCCTCAATATGCAGCTCTTCTACTCCATGCTCAAGTTTTACTCTTTTTTTGTTAAAAGATTTATTTATTTTCAAAGTCAGAGTTACAGAAAGAGAGGGAGCGACAGAGAGCGAGCAAGAGAGAGCTCTTCCATCGCTGATTTATTCCCCAGATGGCTGCAACGGCCAGGGCTGGGCCAGGCTGAAGCCGGGAGCCAGGAGCTTCTTCTGGGTCTCCCACACGGCTGGGGCCCAGGCACTTGGGCCGTCTTCCACTGCTTTCGCAGGCCATCAGCAGGGAGCTGGATTGGAATTGGAGCAGCTGGGACTTAAACCAATGCCCAAGTGGGATGCCGACATTGCAGGCGGCAGTTTAACCTGCTGCACAACACTAGCCCCTCAAAGCTTACTCCTGATTAGATTGTTCTTGAGCTCTGTTTTATTGTTTTCCTTGTTGAGTTTGGAACTACTTAGGCGCATACTGTCTTCAGTTCTTCCCAGCACCTCACTTAGAATGTTGAGCTCAAGTGCTAGAGAATCAATTTCAAAAACTCAAGTCATAGTCTTTAAGTATTTAAATATGGTGAGGATGAATGGGTTAAGCTAATTTTTTCCTGAAGTAAGACACTTAAGTAACTTCATCGGAAGCACATTGTAAGTTAAGTTGACATTTATTGAAGGATTACACAGTCAGGAATATTCATGGGGCTTTTGATACTATTTGTCTCAGAAAGCCAGCATGTTTTAATAATGGTGATTTAGTTCTAGTAATACCAATATTGCAAGGAGACTGATCAAATACATACAAGTGTGTGTGTGTGTGTGTGTGTGTGTGTATGAGAGCAGAGAAAATGAGAATGAGAGAATACTCACTATTTCAATGCAGGCAGAACAAGATGGATTTCACCTTTTTCACATTGTCACTGAATTTAAGTTTCAGCTTCCTACTGGGACCACTGGTTGAAACTAGCTTATCTTGCTCCCATTAGCTGATTCACTCCCCTAAATGCCTGCAACAGCTGGGGCTAGGCTGGGACCAAAGTCAGGGGCCAGGAGCCCAGTTTGCTTCTCCCACATGGGTGGCAGGAACCCAACTGCTTGAGCCATCACCTCTGTCTCCCTGGGTCTGCATTAGCAGGAAGCTGGAATCGAGTCAGAGCTGGGAGCTGAAGCCAGGCACTCAACATGGGATGTGGGCATCCTAAGGGTTGTCTTAACTGCCATGCCAAACCCTGCCCCCTCTTTCTTCTTTTTTTAAATCCAGTTTTCCCAGCACTACTTATTATTTTCTTTTATTTTAAAACACATTTCTACTTTATTTACTTGAAAGGCAGAGTTACAGAGAGGTAGAGGCAGAGAGACAGAGAGACAGAGAGAGAGAGAGAGAGAGAGAGGTCTTCCATCCGCTGTTCACTCTCTAGACAGTTGAATGGCCGAATCTGAGCCAATCCAAAGCCAGGAGCTCCTTCCGGGTCTCCCAGGCGGGTGCATGGTCCCAAGGACTTGGGCCATCTTCCACTGCTTTCCCAGGCCATAGCAGAGAGCTGGATTGGAAGTGGAGCAGCCAGGACTTGAAGCGGTGCCCATATGGGATGCCGGCACTGCAGGTGGCGGCTTTACCTGCTATGCCATGGCACCAGCCCGCCCCCTCCCTTATTTCACTTTCTAGTCACCATTGTCTCTTTTCTTTACCTCATCATCCTCTTAAATGTATAATATATTTTTTCATTTTTAACAGTTTCATCGAAGTTTAATTTATAGATTATAAATTTGACCAATTTCCAGTGTGTAATTCAGTGATTTTGAGTATACTTCTCTTCCTGTGCAAGCATCAGTCTTTAGTTCCTATTGTTGATTCATTAAGAATTTTTCTGTTAGTTTGTTTACCACGGAAGCTGTTCGGTCACTTGTGTCTTTTTTGTTTTCCATTCATAGCTGGGAGGTACCATTGGAGACATTGAAGGAATGCCATTTGTGGAAGCATTCAGACAGTTCCAGTTTAAAGCAAAAAGAGAGAATTTCTGTAATATCCATGTTAGCCTTGTCCCTCAGGTGGGCTTTCCAGATAAGTATGTGGATGGCAACTTTGTTCTGTTTGCCTGTGATATTCTGCGTGTCCCCATTTGAAACTGGGGGGTGGGGTGCACGGTTATCCAGAAGAGCTGGCTGTACTGAAAGAGACCCTTTTCTTTTTAGCCCAGTGCTACTGGAGAACAAAAAACCAAACCCACCCAAAACAGTGTCCGCGCACTGAGGGGGTTAGGCCTGTCTCCGGATCTGGTGAGTTGAACTCAGTGGGCAAGTTCACCCCTGAGGTCTCTAGGAGGAGAAACTTCCCGTGTTGGTCCGTAACATTGTTTGAATCCTTTGTGGCTCTTAAATGGTTCCTATGACAATGAGCCTTTTGTGTTTGGGAGCCAGGAAAGGCTTATCTTTATCCCAACTGGTGCATAAATTGGCCATCTGTTCCTCCCCAGGCTCTCACTGGATTGGCCACGTTGACAGCTGGGCAAGTGCGAGGTCCTGTCATTTATGTGGTTCTGGATTCTTTAGAGTGAACATGGAGCCTTGGGATTTTCCTGTGATCCTGCTAGGGTGGGCTGTCACTGCTCTCTTTTTAATCTACACAGTTAGATGCCTTGTAGCATGTTATCCACTTATTGCCAATTGCTAGACCAGGGGTCAGCTGCCTGTTTTTGGAAATAAAATTTTATTGGCACACAGTCACACCTATTTGTCTATAGCTGCTTTCGCACTGCAGTGGCACTGTTGAGTATCTGGGCAGTGACTGCATGCCTCGTAAACCTGAACCGTTTCCCACGTGGCCTTGTAGAGAACTATTTGGCAACCCCTATGCTAGCTCTTTTCTTGTGTTCAACGGAGTGACACTTGTGAGCTTGCCTCTGCACCAGAGACATCTTGATATTTTGAGTTCTTACTGGTACATTTGCGTTGAGTTTGATTATAGTTGCTCAGCCCAGTTTCTGAGAGTCCAGCAGAATGCCCAGAGTGGACAAGCACGTACTTGGACAAGATTCTCTTAGTAAAAAGAAATGAATATAGCGTCTTCCTGAAAACAAATGGCCACTTGAACAGCCTGGTGCCTGCTTGCTGACCTGTGCAAAACTGGCTTTGACAGATCGTCTGCCGAAGTTCAACACCCATTGAGATGCCAGTAAAGGAGAAGATTTCTATGTTTTGTCACGTGAAGCCCGAACAGGTTGGTGCTGCTCTTTAGGAGATTTGTTTTTTTTTTTTTTTAAGATTTATTTATTTTACTTGAAAGTCACAGTTACACATACACAGAGAAGGAGAGGCAGAGAGAGAGAGAGGTCTTCCATCTGCTGGTTCACTCCCCAGATGGCCGCAACGGCCGGAGCTGTGCTGATCTGAACCCAGGAGCCAGGAGCTTCTTCTGGGTCTCCCACATGGGTGCAGGGGCCCAAGGACTTGGGCCATCTTCTACTGCTTCCCCAGGCCATAGCAGAGAGCTGGATGGGAAGGGGAGCAGGCGGGATACGAACTGACGCCCATATGGGATGCTGGTGCCACAGGCGGAGGCTTTACTCGCTGCGCCACAGTGCTGGCCCCGAGACTCTGGGTTCTTTAGATAGGATGCTGGTTTCTTTGCATGGTTACTCCTTCCCTTATATGCATAACGCCAGAGTAGGCTTTTTAACTCATAGTCAGATTACTAGAGAGAAAACCACATGAAGCCACCTTACTGTCTGTCTCTCTTTAACATTGTTTATTTATTTGAAAGGCAGAATTACAGAGAGAGGCAGAGAGACACAAATCTTCCATCTGCTGGTTCACTCCCCAAATGGCTACAATGGCTGGAACTGGGCCAGGCTGAAGTCAGGAGTCTGGAATTCCATCTGGGTCTCCCACATGGGTGGCAGGGACCCAAGCACTTGGATCATCGTCTGCTGCTTTCCCAGGCACATTAACAGTGAGCTGGATCAGAAGTGGAGCAGCCAGGTCTCCAACTGATATGCATATGGCATGCTGGCATTGTAGGCTGCAGCTTAATCTGCTGTGCCACAATGTTGCCATCCCTCACCTTTTTTTTTTTTAAAGACTATCTTCTCTTTATACAGGATTTTCTATTGCTTTCATTCATTTCTTGTGTACCTGTTATAGCTAAACTTACTCAAGCCATATGGGTACATTGACATTTCCACTATCTTTTCTTTTAAAAAAAATTTAAAAAGCATCTATTTTCATTGAAAGGCAGACACACACACACGCACACACAGTTTTTGCATGGTTCAGTTAATCCTCCCAATGACTGCAACAGCCAGGGCTGGCCAGGAACTCAAGCACTTAAGCCATCATCTGCTGCCTCCCAGGGTGCACATTAGCAGCAAGCTGGAATTGGAAGCAGAGCCAAGACTCAAATGCACACATCTGGATATGGGATGCCAGTGTCCCCAGTGCCATGCTCACCATTGCACCAAAGGCCTGCCCCTGCACTATCTTCTGAGTGCTTCCCTGGCCTCAGGAAGCAATTCATTGTTACAGAAACGTTACTGGGATTTGGGCTCAGGTCCCCTGGTATGCAGGACCTCCGCCTGGGTATTCAGTTAGTTAGCTTTGCTTTCCTTTTGCCTTCTCTCTCCCTTGTTCCCAGTAAGGCTGGGCACAAGGAATTGGGGTTGGCTGTCATTTACGAGTGATTTGAGTAGCACTCAGGAAAAGGGTACCTTGCGTTCCTTCACGGTGGCTCATGGCTCTCTGGGATTTCTGTGGCTCAGGAGGCTGATACAGAAACCCCTGCCCCATGCCTGCCCTTCAGTCAGTGCTAAGTCTGAACTACTTTGAGAAATGTGACAGTGGATTGAAGGATTTTCCTGTATTTGTGTGTTGTCATGCCATTTTGGTTTTATAAAAATGTGTAGTCTTTCTATTGGTGAATAGAAGTTTGTTTAGTTCTTAAAAAATTTACTTATTTATTTGAAAGGCAGAGTTAGAGAGAGAGATAGAAGGAGGAGGAGGAGGAGAGACAGAGAGAAATCTTCTATCTACTGGTTCACTGTCCAGATGGCTACAACAGCTAGGGCTGGGTCAGAGCAGGTTGGTTCAGGTCAGGCCAAAGCCAGGAGCTTCATCTGGGTCTCAAGCACTTGGGGCCATTGTCTGCTGCTTTTCTCAGGCGCTTTAACAGGGAGCTGGATCAGAAGTGGAGCAGCTGGGACTCAAGCCGGCGTTTATATGTGATGCTGGCATTGCAGGCCGCAGCTTAACCCACTACGCCACTACACTGGCCCCAAACTTTGTTAATTAAGCAAATTAACTCAGTTTCTGATATAGGAGGACAAAGATTTTTGAGTTGGAGTGCTGCGAACTCTGAGAACCGAAGCTGTTGCCCCAAGTTTATACCACACAGAACCTATAGTCTATATGACTATGGATTCTGAAGAATGTACATTCCCATCAGTCCTTGGGGTAGTTCATTAGTCATTTTTCATAACATCATTTTTTTGATGTGCATTAACTCTCCCACTTCTTAGTTCTATGATATTCATAAGTCCTAGTGAACTTGCATTTGAAGCTCTTCTCTTGTGGATCACTGAGAAGGAGATGAAAAGGGTCACAGGCATCTCTCTGGGTCCATTATCAAGATATTTAAAAAAAAAAGGAAAACCTCTCTCTGGCCTGGAGGATAAATGAACAAATGACTCCCCACTGCATGACTTCCACTTGCAGGAGTTGAGTGGTTCTGAGATTGAGCCTTAGCTAGTAATCCGGATGGAGCCCTGTCTTAGTGATGTGTCACTGGGGAGTGCACAGTGAGGCACGGCAGTCCGAGGATCACGCTGCTGATGCTGAAACAACTTGAGAACCCTCGATTCTCTGGCCACGGGCTTGGGAAGGCTGGACATAGAGTTGGCAGGACATTTCTTGGCATTCATTGAGGATGTGGCAGATCCTTAAATGCCTCCAAGCAGCCCCTTGGATATACTTGGGAGGGTATTGAAAGCCCATTAGAGAGAGAGTGAAAAACAACCCAGCCGTGCAACACCTGGTATTTGAAGGCGCTCATCTCCTCTAATGGGTGTAATTAATTTTACTGTGCTCAACCTGTGCTTGTAAATTTACCCCTATGAAGGGATCAGGGAACAAGGCCACAGACAAAAATGACTGTAGTAGTAGCAGCAGCAAACAAATGAAGGAACATACTTAGAAGACATGGTGTATGTATCCATTGCTACTGCTTGAACTCAGACTTAGGATTTGGTGCACTGGGCCATGTGTCTGGGATATTGAGATGTAAAGCATCCATGCAGGCAGCCATTGTGGGGCAGCAGCTTAATCCACTGCCTGGTTCTCAACTGCATCTCATATCACAGTGGCAGGTTCAAGTCCCAGCTACTCTACTTTCAATCCAGCTTGCTGCTAACACATCCTGGGAAGTAGTGGATGATAGCTCAAGTGCATGGGCCTTTGCCACCCATGTCGGAGACCTGCATGGAGTTCTAGGCTTCTAAGTTTGCTCTGTATCAATTCTGGCTTTTACAGGCATTTAGAGTGAAGCAGCGAAGCAGCTGCTAGAACATTCTCTCTCTCTCTCTCTTGCTCTGCCTTTCAAGTAGATGAATATATATATATACACACACACATATTTATAAAAAGCACCTATGTATCAACACCAATTTTCTGACACCAGCTGGGAATCCCACGCATCAATTCTGACACTAGCTACCCCTAGAGAACATCAAACTCCACATACTCAAAGGTTCAGTCCCTTACAAGAGAGCCCCCTGCTTTACACCCCACCATAGTCTCCAGTACTCTCAGACCACCAATGCTTCTGCCAACTGACTACTAATTTCCCATATCCCCTTAGGTTCGATAATTCAAAACTCAGTAAAGCACCATAAACGGGTTGAAGTGAAGAGCCACATGAAGAGACACAAGGAGAAGATCTAGAAAGGTCCCGAGCCCAGGAGCTCTTGTCCTTGCTAAATCAGGGTTCCCCACCAGCCTGGAATCTCAGTATATTCACCAGCAAGCACCTCTGAGTCTCAGTCTCCAGCATTTGTTTTTTTAGATTTTTTAAAATTTACTTGAAAGGCAGAATTACAGAGAGGAGAGCTCGATCTTCCATCCCCTGGTTCACTTCCCAGATGGCCGCAACAGCCAGGGCTGTGCCAGGCAGAAGCCAGGTGCCAGGGGCTTCCTCCAGGCCTCCCATGTGGGTGCAGGGGCCCAAGGATTTGGACCATCTGCTGCTGCTTTCTCAGGCGCATGAGCAGGGAGCTGGGCTGGAAGTGGAGCAGCTGGGCTTCTTGCAGTGTCGTGTGCAGAGGCTTAACCTGCTGTGCCACAACGCTGGCCTCAGTCTCCAGTGTTTTTATTGGAATCTTATGTAGGCACAATTGATTGAATCATTGGCCATATGTTTGAACTCAACTCCAGCCCCCATTCCCTTCCCAAAGGTCAGATCTGTTGGCTGAAAGTTCCAGTCTCTTGGTTGGTTTTTCTACTGAGCAGCTCCATTATGAAACTATCTGCAGACCACTTGGGCTTGCTGTATTTGCATACAAGGAGACTTTTATCCCTCTGGAAATTTTAAGGGTTTTTGAAGCTCTGTGCCAGGAACTAGGGACAAGACCAGTTATACAGTTGGCCCTTTGCATCTGCAGGTTCAGCATCTGTAGATTCCACCAACCATGGCTTGAACAGATTTTTAAAATTTGCATCCATACAGAACCTGTTCAGATTTTTTCATTGTCATTATCCCCCAAACAATATAGTGGAACATCTATTTACATGGCATTTATATTGTGTTAGGTATGATTTAAAAATTATACAGGAGGATGTGCCTAACTTAGATGCAAATACTGTGCCGTTTTGTATAAGGGACTTGAGCATCTTCAGATTTTGGTATCCATGGGTAGAGGACATTGAAGTGGGTCCTGGAACCCAATCCCCCATGAGGACCAAGGGGTGATTGTATATATTTTTTATGATACCACCACATCCATGGCTCCAGCAGCAGAAGAATGAATTAAGAGAGTTCCGTACTTAACCAGATTTTAATTCTGATTTTTGTTGGGGTTACTGGGTTTCACTGGTTTTCTTGAACTAGTATAAACTGCCACTGTCTTTTGAGATTTCTTTCATTGGTGAGTAATATTTGAATTGACCCATATAAGTGGGGTGTTCTGTCATCACTGATCAGGTCATCTGCATCCATGATGTTTCTTCTACATACCGAGTGCCTGTGCTTCTGGAGGGACAAGGCATTGTCAAATATTTTAAAGAGAGATTGAACCTGCCCATTGGAGATTCTGCAAGTCATCTGCTTTTCAAATGGAGAAATATGGCTGACAGGTACATGCCAGGAATTACTGATGTAATCTTTCCTACTTCTTGGGCTTGGGTGTGGGACTAAGCTAAGACCTATTTCAATGAGTAAGGATGTCACACTGGGCATTCTGTATGTACATGTTTTGGTCTTTTAGCTAAAGCCACATCGCATTGTTATGGAGTTTTGCTGCATTTTTAAAAGATGTTGGAAGTCTTTGATTTTACTATACTTAAACCAAGGGAAATTGAAGTTGTTTGAGTTCTGGAAGAAACTTTTTAAAATTTGGAAAGATTTGATTAATTTCTTAGTTTCTGGGTGTTTTCAGCAGTTTTAAATGTTGCAAGTGTTTGCTTTATCATGTTTGCTTTTGACATTCGGCTAAATTTCCTAAAGAACATCCTTTTGAATGGGAAGTGTCAGCTGTGCTGTCGTTCCTTCCTGTCCTTGTTAACTGTTCAGTATCATGATGAAAACTGCTGGTAGCTTTTAGCCCTGAGCTAACCGTATTGGTTTAAGCAGTTTGTCTAACTTGAAGTTGTGTGGAAATCGAATCCCTGTCCCCTGTGTTCTTTACTAAGTACAGCTGGGGCTCGACTCCACAAGCTCATAGGCTGCCGCTTGTACGGCTCAGGGCACGGGCAGTGGGTGCAGCAGATAGCGATGTAGGTTCTGACCGGCAGCTGTGCTCACCACTATACCAGCAATGCCGCCCGCGGCTACGAGTTCTGGATTCAGACTGTCTCTCTTAAAGCCACATGAGTCTGCGCGGATTGCTTCACCTCACTGGACTTACTCTCCCATCTTGATATCATGGGGGATACCAGGACCCACCTTGTGGTAATTAGGGCACAAAATACATAAAGCCTTCATGTGGAGTTGGGCACTAGGGATTGGCTGTTGATGTTGATAACAGTCATTCAAATGATTTGACGGAATCCCTTCCATTGGTAGATGACTAACCCGACTGACAATCTCGTGCCTTTTCGCTTTGACTTTCTGGGGCGAATGGGATCAGGCATAAAGGGCAGCTCCTGTGCTCTCGTGAGTGACAGTACAATTAAGCCCCGCCCTCTGGTGTGCCGGAGGAATCAGTCATTTTGTAGGGATTTTCTCACTAGTTCGGGGCTGATGCTCTTTAAGCACTAGAAGTTTTAATATTTTAACCCTTTTCCTTGAAAATAGTGCTAAATTATGCTTAAATCCATTTGGTGTTGCTATAGAAAAATCCCTGAGGCTGGGTCCTTTATAAAGAGGTTATTCTAGTGGCCTGAGGGTCCAGACAGCATGGTGCCAGCGTTCTGGCAGTGGCCCCTGGCTGTGTCACATCCTGGAGGTGGCATGGAAAGGAAACCGCTGTATGGAAAGGAAACCACTGTGTGCAAAGGTGGCATGGCACGTGTATGAACAAAGGAGCAAGAGGGGGCTGGGCTTGCTTGTTTACAGTGGCCCCTTCTCCTGGGAACTCAGTCTATTAATCCACTCAGGAGGGTCCAGCCCCCATGACCTCAATACCTTTCAGCAGGTCCTCTTCTTCAAGGTCCCAGGTCCCATCACCTCAATACTGCCATACTGGGTCCCAAGTTTTTAGCACATGAACCTTTGGGGTAAACCACACCCAAACTGTAGCATCCTCTAGGCGTCTGTATGTTTCCAACCAGATGTTTCATTTTTGTATTATTTCCTGTGGCTGCCATAACACATTGCCACAAACTGGGTGGCTTAAAACAAGACAAATTTATTCTCTCACAGTCCTGGAGGTCGGAAGTCCAAAGTCAAGGTGTCAGCAGGGTTTGTTCCTTCTGGAAGCTCTGAAGGACAATCCATCCCTGTGGCTTCTCGTGACTGTCAGCTGTCCTTGGCTTGTGGCCGAATCACTCCATCTTCACCTGCTCCCTTGTGTTTCTAACCCTTCTATTTTATAAGGATGCTGTTGGATTTAGAGCCTGTCCTAATCCAGGATGACTCCATGTGGAGATCCCTAAATTAATTGTATCAGCAAACACTTTTTCCAAACAAGGTCACTTTCACAGCTTCTGGGGAATATTTTTTTTTGGAGGGGGGCACTATTCAACTCACTGCAGTCTTCAGACAAAGGAGAGGTGCACTGGTGTCTGTGCAGCATGCTTGCTTCACTGGTCATGGTGAGATGCAGTGTCTTGTCTTGAGCAGCTGTCCCCTCAGCACATCTCCAGAGAGAAACAGGGAGGCAAACAGAGGCCACAGGAGCAGCCTCGATCATGGAGACCTAGAGCTGCTCAGAGGCCGGGGGTGGGAGAGGATCTAAGGCCACAGTGGGACACCCGAGCCCCGCCTTGGGACCTGCCTGTGCTGGGTGGGGCTGCAGAACAGACTCTACCTCCACCTCCTGTAGCGGATCACAGTGGTGTGAGAGGCCTGGCCTTGCACACCCCAGGGGTGGGCGATGACCAGGTGGAGGGCATGAAGGTGCTGCTCAGCTTCTCTGGGAAGTGCAGATGGAGACGGCAGGCGGGGTGAGCCCAGGGAACCTTCCTGCACAGCACCGCCTCCAGACTAGGTGTGACCTGGAGACTCACCTGCTCCAGCTGCCCTTAAGCGAGACTTCCTGCCCCCGAAGCCCAGACATGCACGAGCCACAGGAGAGCCCCTGCTGACTCCAGCGCTGCTCCCTTCTAGGGGCAGGGCTGACCTCTCTGCTGTCTGAGGAGAAGGGAGAAATTGGTGAGGCTTTGTTGCAGCACCTGCTGTGCTCAAAGGCAGCTGTGAGGGCCAGGACCGATGGGTCGCACGTGAGGCCGGGAAGCACCTGCAGCTCCCGTTGTCTCATGTTCCACTTGCTTCCGCTTGCTCTCTCTTACCTGTGCCCTCTATGGAGAGGTGGTAGGAGGCACAGACAGCTGCCCAGCCTCCAGAGCAGCATCTCAGGTGCTTTAGCCCGCTTCCCAGAAAGCCACCTTTCCTGTCACTTTTGACTTAGCTTCTTGTGCATTCTCCAGCCAGCTTGGTGGCAGTCATGTTTCCCTTGCACCCTTTGATGATGCTGAGATGAAAGGCGGATACGCCTCATGGCAGTAGCTTTTGTTCTAAGGTGTTAGGGGAAGAGCTAGCTTCAAACCCTAAAACATCTTCTGTGCAAGATGACATTTCTGCATGCTTAATACCAGACCAGATATTTTTCACGTTCCTTGAACAGATTTCCTGACAAAAGCAACACTAAAGACTGTGTCTTTAATGGTGAAATGTGATTGAGTGTCTTCTGTAGAATGGAATTTTCTCATAAAAATGATCTAAATGGCTTGTAATATTTTAAACAGTTCTCTGCACCATTCTTCAGGCATGTGGTGAATAACCAGACTTTTGTGGGCCAGCTGGGAGTGTAACAATTTTAAATGTAGACACTTTGAATGCATTTTTTTATACAATGTCACCTTATGAAGTTAATATTGGAATGCTTCCTGTTGACAAGCAGAATGCATTTTCTTATACAATGTCACCTTATAAACTAATTTATAAGCAGTTCATGTTTGTGAGATGGGGGTAGCTTTTTAAGTTTTAAATTTTTAATACTTTCAATTTTCTCTGATATACTCATTTATATTTGTACTTGTTTATGTAAGCCAACGTTGGGATTTCTTATGATTTTGAAGTCTGTTTGGTGAGCAGATTCTGTTCTTTGTGGAGGGAAGGCAGAATTTGCATCAAGTACATCAAGTGGGTGGGTTGTCTGTTTTGAAAGATTTTAAAAGAGTAAGACTAGGAGCAATGGTATGGGTGCTGCCATGGCTATTGGTGACAGTCTGTTCCTTGCATAGGAGGATAACCTTTGACCTTGTCTTCTTTCCAAGATATGAACAGTTACAGAAAACGTGCTCCATAGCTCTGGTTGGCAAATACACTAAGCTCAGGGACTGCTATGCCTCTGTGTTCAAAGCCCTGGAGCATTCAGCCTTGGCCATCAACCACAAGCTGAATCTGATGGTGAGTCCCAGGTGCTCTGCTGGGTAATGTAGTCATTCGCTCGAATGGCTCACGTGCCAAAGAGGCACGTTGTGCTGAGGGTGTCTGAGACCACCCCCAGGAGTGCTGATGCATTAGGAAGACCCGCGGGGCTCAGCAGATAGTCACACTTATGGCTAAGGTTTATTCTAGCCAGAGATTACAAAGCTAAATTAGGAAAGGGAAAAGTTGCCTGGGATGAAGTCTGGGGAAACCTGTGTGCTTCCAAGAGTAGCCCCCTAGCAAAGTCCCCTGGGTTCAGCATCATCCCTTTGGCGAGGAGTATTGGTAATATACGTAAAGAGCTGCCTGCCACGGATGCTCTCTGGAGACTCAGCACCCAGGGATTTGACCTGGACTGGTCACGTGAGTATCCTAGCCATAGCATGCACCAAAATCCCAAACTTCCAGAAGGAAAGTGGTGCTCAAGCACAGATCATGTTGGCTTGCACAGACACTTTAGGCACAGTGAGCCCCTCTGCTCAGTTCTTGGAATGGTAGGGAACTTTTTGAAATTCAAGTTTCCAAATGTCAGCCAGGGGCCAATCTTGTAAGCAGACCTTGCCAAGGACAGCAGTCAGGACTTCTATGTTAACCTTTGTGGCACTCAGATTTAAAGCACATTTCTGAAATTAGGTTTTGTGTATCTGGGTAATTTATACTGTGCTTCATGCTCATTTAAGTGCATAGTATTTGCCTAACAAAATAATAGAACAGTTTTCTCTTTAGCATTAAGATAGAATCCAGATTTTTATTTCTAGAAATAATTTTATTTCTGTATTTGAAAGAAACGCACACACATGCAGGGAGAGAAAGAGAGAGAGAGAGATCTCATCTGCTGGTTTGCTCCCCAAATACCTGCAATTGCTGAGACTGGGCCAGGCTGAAGCCGGGGGCCAAGAACTCAATCCGATGTGGGCAGCAGGGACCCAAATGCTTGAAGCATAACCTGTGGCTTCCCCGGGTGCACATTAGCAGGAAGCTGGAATCAGAAGCAGAGCTGAGCCTCAAACCCAGCACTCTGATGTGGAATACAGGAGTCCCAAGTGATGGCATAGCCGATGTGCCATACACCCACCCCAGAATCCAGGGTTTTTTGTTTTGTTTTGTTTTGTTTTTGACAGGCAGAGTGGATAGTGAGAGAGAGAGACAAAGAGAAAGATCTTCCTTTTGCCGTTGGTTCACCCTCCAATGGCTGCCACGGCTGGCGCGCTGCGGCCGGCGCACCGCGCTGATCCGATGGCAGGAGCCAGGTACTTCTCCTGGTCTCCCATGGGGTGCAGGACCCAAGCACTTGGGCCATCCTCCACTGCACTCCCTGGCCACAGCAGAGAGCTGGCCTGGAAGAGGGGCAACCGGGAAAGAATCCGGCACCCCGACCGGGACTAGAACCCGGTGTGCCGGCGCTGCTAGGTGGAGGATTAGCCTAGTGAGCCGCGGCACCGGCCAGAATCCAGGTTTTTAAAATGCTGAACAGCTGGCCTTTTGTATTCATGGGTTCTACATCTGAGGTTTCAACTGATTGCAATTTTTTTCTTGTCTTTATTTCCTAAGCAATACGGTGTAGGCACTATTTACATAGCACTTACGTTGGATTAAGTATTGTAAGTCATCTAGAGATGATTTTAAAGTGTTCAGAAGGGAGCAGGTATTCACCTCAGTAGTTAAGATGCCGGCTAAGACACCCATGTCCCACACTGGTGTGCCTGACTTCCATTCCCAGTTCCATCTTTTGACTCCAGCTTCCTGTCAATTCAGACCTTCATGGCTTAAGTAATTGGGTTCCTGCCACCCATGTGGGAGACCTGGATTGAGTTTCCAGCACTCAGCTTCAGTCCCAGCCCGGCTCCAGCTGTTGTGGACATTTGGGGAGTGAATCAGTGGATGGGCACGCTCTCTGTCTCTCCGCATCTCAGAAACAATAAAAAATACAGGAGGATGTGCAGTCTATTCCAAGTGGTTTCAAATGTAAACTCTGTGTCGTGAAATCTCAGCCTCATCCTTTTCTTGTTTTAAAAGATTTATTTATTAATTTGAAAGGTAGAGTTACAGAGAGAGACAGAAATAGAGATCTTCCATCCACTGGGTCACTCCCCAAGTGGCTGCAACGACCAGAGCCGCACCAGGCTGAAGCCAAGAGCCAGGAGATTCATACGGGTCTTCCACGTGGGTGACAGGGGCCCAAGCACTGAGGTCATGAGCAGGGAGCTGGATCCAGCGTGGAACATCCGGAACATGCCTATATGAAATGCTGGCATGACAGACGGCAGCTTTACCTGCTACGCCACAATGCTGCCCCCAAATTTTAGCTTCTTTTTTGTTGGCTTTCCAGTTTTCTTTTTAAATTTTACTTAAGTTGTACAAGTTTCATGTATTTCATATATGCACATTTAGGAACATAGAAATACTTACCCTCCCCTTCTTCCCACCCACACTGCAACCCTTCCTGCTCCTCCCTCACATTCCTACTCTTAATTTTTACGAAGATCTATTTTCAATTTATTTAATGATCATATAGTTAACCATACACTAAGTAAAAGAGTTCAACAAATATTATGAAGAAAAAAAAAAAAAAACCAAACCCGCACTGCTCCTCAATGGGAGACACAAGGGCTGTAAACAATCATCCAATCTCAAAATGTCCATTTCACTGCAATACTTTACATTTCAGTTACTCTATTGGTTACCTTGGATCAGGAAAAACATGATGTCTGTCTTTGGAACTGTCCTATTTCACTAAGTATAATGGTTTCCAGTTATGTCCATCTAGTTGCAAGACAGGATTTTTTTTTTTTTACAGCTGAGTAGTACTCCATAGTGTATATATACCATAGTTTCTTTATCCAGTCAACCATTTATGGAAGATTTAGTTTCTTTAACAGTTTTATTTATTTATTTTATTTGAAAAACATACATACATCACTTCCTCCTTTCCCCCTCCCCCACTGCGCCGCACACACAGAAAGCTCTACCATCCGCTGGGTGCATTCCCCAAATGCCCACAACAGCAGCTAGAGGTGGACTAGACTGAAGCCCGAAGCCTAGAAATTAATCTGCATCTCCCGTGTGCGTGGCAGGGACCCAACCACTTGAGCCATCAACTTTGCTACCCAGGATGCACATTAGCAGGAAGCTGGAATAGGGAGCAGAGCCAGGACTCAAACACAGGCACTCTGTCATGGGATGCAGGCATCCTAAGCAACCTCTTAACTGTGCGCCAAGTGCCTGTCCTGGGGGCTTAGCCTATCATATTCCTAGAGATCTTTCCTGATGCCCCTCCTTTTCTTTCCAGTAGTGTTGTGCTGGAAAGTAGATATGGCTCTGAGCTACTTCCATGGCATTCTCTTCTTCTTCTTCTTCTTCTTCTTTTTTTTTTTTTTTTTTTTTTTTGACAGGCAGAGTGGACAGTGAGAGAGGAGACAGAGAAGAGAGAAAGGTGGCATTCTCTTCTTTGCCCATAATAGCTACACTATTATGTGGGTGCCTGTTTATTGTGATTTTTCCATAATCTTCCTGAATGATTATAAGAGTTACAAAATAGGGATTGTATGTTTCTATCCTGCTGAAGCTTTGCATAATTATTATTTGAATGATCATGTCATAGTGTTAGATGGCACTAATATTTCTGAGTGTATATTTTTCTTATTGCCCCTTTAATCTATTGAATGTTTTTTAGTACATAGACTCCCTCGACCTGGAGCAGATCACCAAAACGGAGGAGCCAGTGAAATTCCACGAAGCTTGGCAGAAGCTGTGCAAAGCTGAGTGAGTACTAGGGACTGTCCACAGCACTTAGGACAATACCTGTGTGCTTTTTTCCATAATTATTCCCACTTGGACCACATTCATACTGCATTGCTTTGAAATGTGCATGTCAACATTGGTGGCATGTGCAATGGAGATAGTTTTATTCGGGGAAGATGGGGAAGTGTGCTCGTTCTACTGAAAGATGCAGATAGTGATTACCCATACCAAGTGAAAGTACAAGAATGACAACCTCCTCTCTTGATTGTATTTTCTTTTACACGTGTTTTGATTCTAGGCTTTATTTTTAAAGGGATTGACAGAACTCTTGGGGGCAGCATTGTATTGTAAGGGTCGTGACCCAGCTGGTTTTTCTCTTGAACTCTTTTAGTTTTTTCAACTGGGAGTGTTGCCTAGGGTCTTCTAGCCAGAAATTTTCATTACTTCTACTTAGTTAGCAATTGAAATCTGAGGCTGATTTTGCCACTTTAACTCTTTCTGATTAAGTAAGAGAACTTAACATTTTTATAACAGTGCTTTGGAAAGAGGCCCTAACCTATTTTTATTCGGATTCTTCTCCCAGTGGCTTTCTTAACAGAATTGAGTTTCCCACTATGTCGCTTCCCCTCTTCGAGGAGGAATGACACAGGACCCTGCGCTGTTCTTTCGTCTGCTCGGCCCTCCCCGGGTTTGCTGCTGGTTCTTCCCGGGTTGGCTACCGACCCTTCCACCTCCGTGGAAGGGCGGTTCCCCCTGCCACTTTCCCCACTTCCGCGGGGGAGCGGCACACCGCCGGCCGGCTCTCTCGGGGGCTGCACAGGTGTTCCTTCAGATAGATGTTCCTGGTGCATGTTGTCTCTCTCCTCCTTTATAGTCCTCTTCCACCAATCCCAACTCTGCTACCCACACGCCGAGTACGCTGCTCTCCTCCAATCAGGAGCAGCTCCTGCAGCTTGTCAAGTTGGTGAGAGGCAGCTGTGTAGAAGCTGTTTTCTCCTCTCCCAGCACCATATTGTGGGAGAGCAGATGCATAGAATGTCTTAATTCCAGTAACTTAGTCTAGTCCGAGTTGCTCCCAGTTGCTCCCCACACCACTAACTGCTCAGATGCCACAGAAAATATATATATCAAGGTCAGCTGTGTGAATTTGTCACAACTTTTTCAAAACATTGAGAGAATTTCAAGAAATCCAAGATGTGAAATTGTGTAATCAGTTCTAAAAATACACCGTAAGCCTTGGATTTGGGATCAGTAAACATGAATGACTGAAAACAAAAGTTTTACAGATGACAATAATGGATGATCAAATTTATGCTTGTCTTGTATTGATTTCAGTGGTATTCTTGTGCCCGGGGGCTTTGGAATCAGAGGAACATTGGGAAAACTCCAGGCAATTTCTTGGGCAAGGGCAAAGAAGATTCCTTTTCTGGGTAAAATGCATGTTTCTTGATATTAGCTATAAGAGATAAAACTTTGAACTGTTTCTTATTATGAGAGTATGAACTCAGATTTGAAACTTCAGGCACCAAATACTCTGTTACAGGTATCAGCAAACTATATCCTGCAGGCCAAATATGGCAGACATCCTGTTTTTGTAAATAAAGTTTTATGGGGACATACACCAATTTGTTTATGTGGAGTCTTCAAAAAGTTAAAGGAAAATGCATATCATGAAAAAAACTGCATGGATTTCATTTTTTTTCACCAAAGTGAACTTATCTTTTAATTCCATTTCCCATGAAGTTTTAGAAGTATGCTCCTATTGTCTGTTACTATTCCTATGGTATAACAGTAAAGGAGACCCTATGGCTTGCAAAGCTTAGAATGTGAGCTTTTACAGAAAAATTGTGTCTTCCTCGGAGGGCTTGCCACTGTTCTGGCAAGTTCTGGGTAGTAAGAGGCTGGGAGAGGTCTCTGCCTGCACCTGCTCTTAACCTGCTCCGATTCCATTCCCAACTTACCACTTCAAGTGAAGAACCATTCAAGAGACTGCCACAGTTGGCTTTCTGATCAGAAAAAAAAATGTTTCATTCTAGGAAAGATAATAAAAAAAACCACCCAATGTCACAGGAATAGCTCCATGAAAAGTTGGTAGAATTGGGACTTCTGAGGCTGGCGCAGTGGCTCAATAGGCTAATCCTCCGCCTAGCGGTGCCGGCACACCGGGTTCTAGTCCTGGTCGGGGCGCCGGATTCTGTCCCAGTTGCCCCTCTTCCAGGCCAGCTCTCTGCTGTGGCCAGGGAAGGCAGTGGAGGATGGCCCAAGTGCTTGGGTCCTGCACCCCATGGGAGACCAGGAGAAGCACCTGGCTCCTGCCATCAGATCAGCATGGTGCGCCGGCCGCAGCGCACTGGCTGCAGCGGCCATTGGAGGGTGAACCAATGGCAAAAGGAAGACCTTTCTCTCTGTCTCTCTCTCTCTCACTATCCACTCTACCTGTCAAAAAAAAAAAAAAAAAAAAAAAAAAAGAATTGGGACTTTTGAATGCTTTCGTCCAAATTGCAGAGTGTGGCTTCTGTAGCAGTGAAAGCAGCTGGAATGAGCCTTGAGGTGGACAGGCCGGCCTGCAGCCGGGGGTTAGCAGGAGGGGCTGTGCAGAGAGCTGAGCTTCGCACTGGGCTTTGCACAGATTGCTGGGTTTATGAACCAAGTGGATAAGCTTTGCTGCCTTTTACTGTCAGTGGACTTTATTTTCCCCACTGCCTGCTCTTTGATTGGCCTCCTAGACTCTGTCCTTTTGGGACCCATACCCAAAAGCCAAGAGTAACTTCCCTGATACATTGTTTTGTTTTACTGGTCTAAGCCCATCTAAGCCACTGTTTTGTTTTGCAGTAATGATGCCTAAACCTCATATAGTGTTCACTGTATAGAATCCTTTGCAAGTCTTTAGTATTCTCACTCTCTCTTTTTTAGATTTATTTTATTTACTTGAAAGGCAGAATAACAGAGAGAGATTTTCCATCTGCTGGTTCACTCCTCAAATGGCTGCAATGGCCTGAGATGGGTAAGGCTGAAGCCAGGAGCCTGGAGCTCCATCCAGGTTTCCCATGTGGGTGGCAGGGCCTAAGCACTTGATCTGTCATCCACTGCTTTTCTAGATGCATTAGCAGGGAGCTGGATCGGAAATGGAGCAGCTGGGACTTGAACTGGTGCTCATATGGAATGCTGTCATCACAGGCGGCAGCTTAACCCCCTGAGCCACAGTGCTGGCTCCTTCAGTTCCATTTTGTGTCTCCTTTCCTGCTGTCCCCCACAGTCAAGCCATGATGGAGGTGCCAGCCTTCCTGGATTTTTTCCTGCAGTGAAGTCCATGGGGCTGTTCTGTAGATTAGCAGCAGGATGCTCTTTTTTTTTTTTTTTTAAAGATTTTATTTATTTGAAAGGCAGAGTTACAGAGAGACAGAGGCAGAAGACAGAAGAGAGAGGTCTTCCATCCACTGGTTCACTCCTCAGATGGCTATAATGGCTGGAGCTGTGCCGATCTGAAGCCAGGAGCCAGGAGCTTCTTCCGAGTCTGCCATGTGGGTGCAGGGGCTCAAGGACTTGGGCTATCCTCCACTGCTTTACAAGGCACATTAACAGGGAGCTGCATCAGAAGTGGAGCAGCTGGGACTCTAACTGGCGCCCACATGGGATGCTGGCACTGCAGGCAGTGGCCTTACCTGCGACAACATAGCGGCGGCCCAGCAGGGTGCCCTTTAGATGCTAGCCCCCTAGCCAGCCCGAGACTGCCCTCAGGCCAAGGCCACACTTTGGCAGTGCAATCACCTTGGGAAGGAGTGTGAAGTCTCAGCCTAAGAAGAATCCCTCTTAGGTTAGGTAAGAAACTCCTTGCAGGAAGCAGGGGCCCTGGGACAGCCCTGCAGCCCACACCTTTGCCCCGATGTAGGGGCAGATCTGGGTGGCTGCAGATCTGCCTGTTGGACCCTTGCTGCTCTCTGCCAGGGACCGACCGCCTCAGTGCCAAGGGGACAGCAGAAAGCACCACTTAGGCCGAGCCTTGCTCTCTGGGACTTGTACTCCAGGCAGAGGAGACAGACAGCAAACAAGGGAGCAGAAAATATGAATAAACGCAAAATGTGTTCATTAGCTTTGTTTCTGTGTTTTTGAAAATAGGAATTTGCCTTGGGATGCAACTAGCAGTGATAGAGTTTGCAAGGAACTGCCTTAACTTGAAAGGTAAGAGCGAGGCTCGCTAATACCCGTGTGGTAAAAGAAAAACTTACATTTCAGCTATTTTTCAGAAGTATTGGTGAGCTACTAACTCTTGTCTTAATCTTCAGACGCTGATTCCACAGAATTTGAGCCAAATGCCGCTGTTCCTCTGGTAAGTAAGTGACTTGTTTGTTTTTCTGGGTCCAGTCATTGGCATTTTGTTTCTGGCTCTTGCTTATACTCATACTGAGCTATTATTATTGTTGTTGTTGCTATTTTAAAAATTTATTTATTTGCTTGAAAGGCTGAACTACGGAGAGGGAGATGGACACACACACACACACACACACACACCCTAAGAGAGCGAGATCTTCTATCTGCTGCTTACTCACCGAATAGCCACAGTGGCCAGAGCTGGGCCAGGCTGAAGCCTGGAGCTCCATCTGGGTCTCCCATGTGTGTGCAGGAGGCAGGAGTCCAAGCACTTGGGCCATCCTCTGCTGCTTTCTCAGGCCCATTAGCAGGGAGCTGGATCGGAAGTGGAGCAACTGGTACTTTAACCAGTTAACCAGTTAACCAGTTAAAGCACCATCTGTAGCTGGTGCTACAGATGGTGGCTTAACCCACTGCACCACAACACCGGCCTCTATTGTTATTTTTTTTCTTACAGCATCAAAACAATTTGAATTGTATATGGATTTATTATCATCATTAGTGTTACATGAAACTGCTTTGTTCTCAGTGTTCCATCTTGTCAGCTGTGCCTTGAAGACAGACACAATCCTGGACTGATTTCTCTTCACAGCAGCTTTCAAGCTTAATGTTTAGGAAAGGATTAAATTGGCTGTGACAACAATTTATAACAGCTAATATAAATAAATGAGCTGTCCTCTCTTTAGACTCGTCCCCAGTCTGTCTATTTTCCACTTTGGTGGTCATCTATCTTTCTAAAACACAAGTGACAATCACTTTGCTGCTGGTTCTCATCTTCCACCAATTCCTTTTCCCTTAACATCTTTAGTCCAGGATTTTTGGCTGGACCCCCAGGCCGTCGTGCTGTGTCACCTGCTGCTTTCTTAATTCATCCCATGGCATCTCAATTCCTCCCATGCTTTGCATTTTGTGTTTGGATGATCTGATGTTGCCTGAGAATTCTCACACCTGAGGTGTCCCCCATATTTACAGTCTCCCTCCCTGCACCCCAGAATCTTAATGAAACAAGTGAAGAATTTAATTAAATACAACAGCAACTTGGTTACAAGCAACTTTTCAGTTCTTTCCTGACCTCTTTTCATTCCCTGCCTCTGCCTTCTGCGCCCACATGGATGTGATTGGCCTTCTGTCTGCCTGGTCTCCAGTTCCCCCTGCTTGCCCAGCTGTGTAGTTGTGGCCAAGCACCCACCTCGAACGAGCATACATCTCACACTTGTTATTTTTTTTTTTAAATTTTCATTACTCCAAAAAGAAGACCCACATCCTTTAGCTGACACTCCCAAGCCCCCTATGCCCCCAGCTCCAGGAACCATTAATCTGTTCTCTGCGTCTATAGATTTGAATATTCTCATCATTTCATATAATTGGAATCAAACAATTTGTGGCCCTTTGTGGCTTTTACTTAGTGTTATGTTCTCTAGGTCTGTGTATATTGCACAGTGTATCAGTTCTTCATTTCTTTTTATGGCTGATTAGTGTTCCCTTGGATGGACATAGCACATTTTATTTATTCATTGACCCATTGATAGATATTTGGGCTGTTTCCATTTTGTAGCTATTATGAGTAATGCTGTTATCAACATTCAAGTACAAGTTTTTGTGTGGGCACATGTTTTCAGTTCATTTAGCAGTGGAAGTGCTGGATTATATGCTAATTCTAACCTTTTGAGGAATTTTCAGCCTGTTTCCAAAGTAGCTACCACATTTAACCTTCCCACCAGTAATGTATTAGGGGCCCAATTTTTCCACACCCTTGTGAACACTTGTTATTGTCTTTTTTATTATAGCCGTCTTAGGTGATGTGAGGTAGTATCTCATTTGGCTTGGATTTGCATTTCCCTGATGGCTAAGGATGTTGAGTATCTTTTCTTGTGTTTGTGGCCACTATATGTCTCCTTTTGAAAAATGCCTTTTCACAACCTTTGTTCATTTATATTTTTTTTTGAGTTTTAAAAATTATTTTTATTAGAGAGAGAGAGAGAGAGAGAGAGAGAATGAGAATCTTCTATTCACTGGTTCACTTCCCAAAAGCCTGCAACAGCCAGGGCTGGGTCAGGCTGGAATCAGGAATTCCATCTGGGTCTCCCACATGGGTGGCAGCCATCATCTGCTGCCTCCTACGGTGCACATTACAAGAAAGTTGGAATTGGAAGTGGAGCCAGGACTCAACCCCAGGCATTCCAATAAGAGATGTGGATGTCCTAATCTGCATCTTAACCAGTGTACCAAATGGCCACCCCTGCCCTTTTTTACATTGGGTTATCCTATATTTATCACTGAGTTAAGCATTCTTTTTATATTTTAGATACAAGTTCCTTATGAGATATGTGATTTGTACTGTTGACATTTTTGGCCAGATTATTCTTTGTCATGTGTGAGGGATTGTCATGTGCAAAGTACATGGTCCCTACATGCTAGATGTTAGTAGCAACTTCCCTCACCCTCCAAAGTGACATTAAGAATACCTCCAAATATTACCAGATGTCCCCATTGAGAACCACTGATTTAGAGAAATCTGATTTTATTCTTGTCCTATCTAACCTATTCCTTCTCTTCCCTTATGACAACCATTAATTCTTTTTTCTCCTCTTGGTTTATATTTTCAATTTGAAAAAAATATTTTCATTTTATTTGAAAGAGAAAGATTCAGAGTTTCCTTGCTGATTTTCTGTCTGGTTGATCTATCCATTGCTGAAAGTGGGGTATTGAAGTCCCCTGTTACTATTGTATTGGAGTCTATGTCTCCCTTTAGATCCATTAGCATTTTTCTAAATAGCCAGATGAACTGTGATTAGATACATATACATTTATAATAGTCATATCTTCCTGTTGTATTGATCCCTTAATCATTATATAGTGCCCTTTGACTCTCTTAACAGTTTTTGAGTTAAAGTCTATTTTATCTGATATTAGGATGGCTACACCAGCTCTTTTTTGGTTTCTGTTAGCATGGAATATCTTTTTCCATCCTTTCACTTTCAGTCTGCATGTATCTTTGTTGGTGAGATGTGTTTCTTGTAGGCAGCAAATAGTTGGATTTTGTTTTTTAATCCATTCACCCAGTCTGTATCTTTTAACTGGAGAGTTGAAGCCATTTACATCCAAAGTGACTACTGATAAGTAACAACTTGGCCCTGGCATTTTCCCATAAATATTCCTATTGTCTACTTTGGATTTCCTTTGTACTTTTACTGGAGGTTTTCTGCCTTCACCTTCTTTCATAGTGATGACCATGTTTGTAAGGCCACCACAAAGCACACCAAACACCAGAGTAAGGGAAAGGGTTTATTGACGGGAAATCCAACAGGTCAGAGGGAGAGGGCAAAGAAGAAAGAGAGGAGCCGGCGCCGTGGCTCAATAGGCTAATCCTCCACCTTGCGGCGCCGGCACACCGGGTTCTAGTCCCGGTTGGGGCACCGGATTCTGTCCCGGTTGCCCCTCTTCCAGGCCAGCTCTCTGCTGTGGCCAGGGAGTGCAGTGGAGGATGGCCCAGGTGCTTGGGCCCTGCACCCCATGGGAGACCAGGAAAAGCACCTGGCTCCTGGCTCCTGCCAGGATCAGCGCGGTGCGCCGGCTGCAGCGGCGGCCATTGGAGGGTGAACCAACGGCAAAGGAAGACCTTTCTCTCTCTGTCTCTCTCTCACTGTCCACTCTGCCTGTCAAAAAAAAAAAAAAAAAAAAAAAAAAAAAAAAAAAAGAAGAAAGAGAGGAGTCTCGAGAGAGAGAGAGATCAGGAGAGAGAGAGCATGTGTGCAGGAAGCAGGTCCTGTTATACTCTTACAGGGGTAGGAAAGTAGGAGCAGCAAATCCGTTAGGATGGGAGTGGAGCTAACACTTGTGGTTGGGCCTTTGCTCACCTGGCTTCTAGCAATGTCAAAGGGGGCCAGAGCCTAGGATGGTGTCCAGAGCGTAGATCCTGTCATAGATAAGACTGCACCATTTTGCTAACATTGTCTATGTGTGTGTAGCACATCCTTTAGCATCTTTTGTAGGGCTGGACGAGTGATGGCAAGTTCTGTCAATTTCTGTTTGTTATGGAAGGTCTTTATTTCACCTTCTTTCATAAATCAGAGCTTTGCAGGGTATGGTATTCTGAGTTGACAATTTTTTTCTCCTAAGACTTAGAGTATATCTCGCCATTTCTCCTAGCCTGTAGGGTTTCTAATGAGAAGTCAGCTGTGAGTCTAATTGGAAATCCTCTGAAAATAATCTGGCATTTCTCTTGTGTACATTTTAGAATCATTTTATTGTGGAGAGTTTGACTACAATGTGTCATGGTGAAGATCTTCTCTGGTAATGTCTATTAGGAGTTTTATGTGCTTCTTGTACTTGGATATCCATTTCTCCAAATTAAGGAAGTCTTCTGTAATTATTTTACTAAAAAGGCCTTCTAACCCATTCTCTTTGCATGCCTTCAGGAACTCCCAAGACCCGTATGTTGGTTTGTTTGATAGTATCCCATAGATCTCCAACAATGTTTTTTAGTTTTCTAATTTCTTCTTCTTCTTCTTCTTTTTTTTTTGGTCTGACTAAAATTTCCAGAGATTTGTCTTCTAACTTGGATATTTTTTCTTCTGCCTCACTGAGTGTTAAGGCTTTCCACTGCATTTTTTATTTGTTCTAGTAAATTCTTCATTTCCAATATTTCATTTTTATTTCTCTTTAAGATCTCAATTTCATGGGAGAAATTTTCTTTTATGTCATGTATGGATTCCATTAGTTTGTGGATTTGTATATGATTACTTCTAATTAATCATATGATCAATATTTTGAATTCTGTTTCTGGCAATTCTTTAGTCTCATCTTCACATTCTAGTATTGAATTGCTGTATTCTTTTGGATGTGTCATGTTGTCTTCCTTATTTTTCCTTGAATGGCTGTGTTTATTGGCATTTGTGGAGATACTTGTTAGTTTTTTTTCCCCTGTGATGGCTTTTATCTTTGGACTATGCCTTTGTGGATTATTGGAATGTCTGCTCTTTCAGTGAATACCCAGAGGCGTGTGCTGGGTGTGGTCAGGGAGCGCTGTTCAGTGCTCCAGGGTGAGGGGAGTGTCTAAGGTGAAACCCAAGTTGGGTGTGGTAAATCAATCAAACTCGCTCGCGTGCGCATGCGCACACATGCACGCACACGCGTGCTCTCTCGCCCTCTTGCTCTCTCGCTCTTGCTCTCTCCCTCTCCCCGCCCCTCTCTTTCTCTCCCCCTCCCCCCCCCCTTCAGAGAGGAGGTTTGTTCAGCTCTGTTGGCGTAGTCTCATGCTCACCCCCTCTCCTCAGAGGAGACCTATGCCTGGGCACTAGTCCCAGTGGGTACAGTTTATGTCAGCACTGCCACAAGAACCACACAAGGGATCCATGCAGTCCTCTTTGTGAGTGCAGTTCCCACAGCAATGACCCTCAACAGGGAATCAGGGAGCCCCAAGTGTGTGGAGCTACCCACAGTGACTGCTCACAGTCCCAGCTGCACCCTGCGTTCTCCCACGCAGGCATGGTGTTTTCACAGACCTGGCACACAAGGCTCCCACAGTCACTAGTGCTCAGTCCCGTCAGTTCTCCCAGCCAGGCTCAGGCATTTCCTCTCAGCTGGGTGTGTGGAAACGAGCTGACGCAGCTGTTATGCATGTCCAAAATAACACCCATCCCCTCTCAGCTAGTTAGAGGATGTTGGTGCTGGGTGGTCAGGGAGAGAGAAACATGGCCCCTTTTTTCTGCTCTAGGTTCACAGGTGCACTGTCCCCCACAGGGCTCCAAGCCAGATTCACACCAGGTTCTTCCCACAGCTTTATCACCAGTGCCTTGGGCTGTTGCAGTCTGGCCTCGCCTCACTCTCCAAAGCTGGTGCTGAGGCTCTCAGCTGCTGGGGTCCTGAGTTGTGTGTGTCCACACCCTCCACATAGATCTACAGTGTCCTAATTTGCATGGAGTTTCCTTTGCCATTTTATCCCTCTTTCCTAAAATTGCACTCTCTCCACTTTTTTTTTTATAAATTTTTTTAGATTATCTTTTTTTAAACTTTACAGTTTTTATTTATTTATTTGAAAGACAGAGTTACAGAGAGAGAGAGAGAGAGACAGAGAGAGAGGTCTTCCATCCGCTGGTTCACTCCCCAGATGGCTGTGACAGCTGGAGCTGCGCTGATCTGAAGCCAGGAGCCAGGAGCTTCTTCTGGGTCTCCCACGTGGGTGCAGGGGCCCAAGGACTTGGGCCATCTTCCACTGCTATTCAGGCCATAGAAGAGAGAAGGATTGGAAGAGGAGCAGCTGGGACTCGAACCGGCACCCATATGGGATGCTGGCACTGCAGGCCAGAGATTTAACCTGCTGTGCCACCGCACCAGCCCCTCCACCTTTTTTGTTGTTGTTGTTACTATCCTCCTATAGACTAGAGCAGTGGGCTCCCCCCTATTCCGCCATCTTCTCATTTTTAAAATGTAAGTAACCTGTGTGTCTGTTCGTAGCCCCCCTCCTTAGATGAATGGTAGCATACTCTGCACATTTTTTTCCTGCCTTGCTTTTTCCACTTAACACCATATGCTGGAGATTACCCCATGGAAGGATCTAGAAATATCCTTCACTCCTTTTTATAGCTTGCAATTCAACCATAATGAACCATAAGTTCCCAGCCAGATGGTACTTTTAAGTCATGCTCAGAAGGCCTAGGACCAGTGAAGAGTTTCTGATGAGGCTTTAATATAAACATATTTCCTTACTAATAACTGAAGTGGCTATGCCAGGAAAATGTGGATTTTCTTTTCTAAGATATACTTTGGGATAAGAAGTGACTTTACCAGTAGGTGCCACTGTTAGATAGGGCTGGCAAGCTAATTCTTTCATGCCTATCCTTTTTTTTTAAATGTTTGCTTTTTTATTTTCATCTACTTGAAAGGCAGAGGTGTGGGGAGGAGGAAACAGAGAAAGATACACATAAACACAGACACACAGAGAGAGATAGATATCTTCCATCCATTGGTTCATTCCTCCAAATGGCCCCAACAACCAGGGCTGGGCCAGGCTGAGACCAGGAGTTAGGAACTCCATGCAGATTCCCCACGTGGATGCAGCAGCCCAAGCACTTGGGCCATCTTCCGTTACCTTTCCAGACACATTGGCAGGAAGCTGGATTGGAAGCAGAATAGCCAGAACTTGAATGAGCACTCTGATATCCCATGTGGCAGCTTAACCCTCTGCACCACAATGCCCACCTCCGAGGACTGTTCTTTGTGTGTTCGTGCATGTGCACACATGCGCAAGCATGTGCTTTAAAAAATTTATACGCAGGATAAAAAAATAAGCCCTGTAGAAAGGTATACAACTACCTGTCATTTGCCACCACTTCACCTCAGTTCCCTTCTCCAGAGACAACTAGCTCTCTTTATCCATTTCTTTTGTTACTGTCTAGAGACACAGTGTGTGTGTGTGCATGCGTACCTACTCACACACATTTTGGGGTATAAACCACATATGCTAGCATGCTTGAGACACTGTTCCCACCTTGCTTTTTGTACAGAGCACTCCACATCAGTACACAGGGTCTTCCATATACTTGCCCTGCTGTCTGCTATACGGATGCACCATTATTTGTTTAACCACCCTCGTATTTAGGTTGTACCCATTATTTTGCTACTTTAAATCATGCTGCCAATTAGTATCATGTACATATGTCCTTGTACCCACTCTTAAGCACATCTATAGGATAAATTTCTACAAGCGGAATTGCTAAGCCAGAGGATATGTGCATTTTACATTTTGATGGCTTTTACACACGTGAGTGAGATGAGAACAATAAAACCTAATTGCTATTGAACATCTTTATGGCCTGCAATCAGTTTGTTGGAGAAAAATAGCTGTAAGAGCCAGCATTTGTGCTGATGGTGAGAAGTCTTATTAGAGGAAAAGATGAAGGTGATGGCATTGTCAGGCAGCAAACACCAGGAAGCCTGGGATCACTGTACTTGAGCAAGTAACAATTACTCAGTGTGTGCTGGGCACTCTGGCCCCTCTAGTTAAAAAGTAACTGTGGGGAGCAACTCGGATTAGACTAAGTTACTGGAATTAAGACTTATTCTATGCATCTGCTCTCCCACAATATGGCGCTGAGAAGGGAGTAACAACTTCTATGCAGCTGCCTCTCGCCAATTTGATTGACTGAGCTGCAGGAGCTGATCCTGCTCCTGATTGGAGGAGAGCAGCGTACTCGGTGTGTGGGTAGCAGAGTTGGGATTGGCGGAAGAGGACTATAAAGGAGGAGAGAGACAACATGCACCAGGAACATCTAAGGGGAACATCTATCTGAAGGAACACCTGTGTAGCTCCCGAGAGAGCCGGCCGGCGGTGTGCCGCTCCCCTGTGGAAGTGGGGAATGTGGCAGGGGGAACCGCCCTTCCACGGAGGTGGAAGGGACGGTAGTCAACCCGGGAAGAACCAGCAGCAAACCCGGGGAGGGCCGAGCAGACGAAAGAACAGCGCAGGGTCCTGTGTCGTTCCTCCACGAAGAGGGGGAGCGACATAATGGTGCCGTGACTCGAATATGAAGCCTAGGCAGGGTTACCCGGGGAGGGCCGAGCAGACAAAAGAACAGCGCAGGGTCCTGTGTTGTTCCTCCACGAAGAGGGGGAGCGACAGTAACCAAGTTGGAAACCAGGAACCTCCTCCAGTACATCGTATTAGCTGCTCATGTCTGTTTTGTGGGCCATCATAGCCTTCTTTGGGGATGCGTTAGTATTCTGTTTGCTTATGAAATCAATAGAGACGTTAGTATCCGGAACAGATCTAAGTGGGGGTGTCTCTTACATACATAAAAGGAGAAGTCGATTTTTCTCTTAGGGTTAAGGTAGACTCTTCATGAGGTTCAGAGTACTCAGGGGACAGTGAATAAAATTTATTTTATTGTGTCATTTCTCTGCTTAATCCACAAGGTGTAATAGGAGGCTCTGGGACTTGGCACAGTATTCCAGGTTTCTACAAGCAGCTCTGTTTTTTTGTCCTGCTTCAAAGTAGTCTCAGCTTCTTTGTAGACAATGTTTATCAGGAACACAGCTGTAGCTGACTTATAGTCTCACCCTGTATCAATCAAGTGGCATCTGCAGACATCCTTGACCTTGAAGTTGGCTTGCCGTATCTCTGGTTCATCTGGAATGTAGTTCACATTATCGTGGACTTTATATGTAAAACATGTTTGACTTTTGAGGCATGTATAGGAATGATGACCTTGGTCTAATCTCCAGGCAGGTGGATCTGCTTAATGTCCAGCCTTTCTTTTGTTTTCTTGAAAAAGAAATCTGAATTTCCATAAGATAGGACACCCTGAAAACAGAATCCATGTTCCACCTCCAAAACACATCAACACACGTGCATCCTTGGATGGTGGTGCTGGTAAGGAAAAGTGAGAAATCTGAAGAATTTTATTTATTTATTTATTTTTTTATTTTTTTTTTATTTATTTTTTTTTTGACAGGCAGAGTGGACAGTGAGAGAGAGAGACAGAGAGAAAGGTCTTCCTTTGCCGTTGGTTCACCCTCCAATGGCCGCCGCGGCCGGCGCGCTGCGGCCGGCGCACCGCGCTGATCCGATGGCAGGAGCCAGGAGCCAGGTGCTTTTTCCTGGTCTCCCATGGGGTGCAGGGCCCAAGCACCTGGGCCATCCTCCACTGCACTCCCTGGCCACAGCAGAGGGCTGGCCTGGAAGAGGGGCAACCGGGACAGAATCCGGCGCCCCGACCGGGACTAGAACCCGGTGTGCTGGCGCCGCTAGGCGGAGGATTAGCCTATTGAGCCGCGGCGCCGGCCTAGAAATCTGAAGAATTTTAACAAGGTGAAAATGGATACTTGAGGTCACGATATTTGGCATTATTTCAATTTTGGCTATTTACCCTAAGTGTGACTTCATTTATACCTTTTTCATCCAGGAATTTTTCTTTTTTTCTTTCTTTTTTTTTAAACATTTGTTTATTTGAAAGAGTTACAGAGAGGGAGAGGCAGAGGCAGAGAGAGAGAGAGAGAGAAAGAGAGAGAAGAAAGTCAGTCTACCATCTGCTGGTTCACTCCCCAAATGGCTGCAACAGCCAGGGCCTGGCCAGACCAGGCCGAAGCCAGGAGCCAGGAGCTTCATCCTGGTCTCCCACATGGGTGTAGGGGCCTAAGGATTTGGGCCATCTTCCACTGCTTTCCCAGGCACATTAGCAGGGAGCTGGATTGGAAGTATAGCAGCCAGGACTCAGACCAGCACCCATATGGAATGCCAGCATCACAGGTGGTGGCTTTACCTGCTATGCCACAGCACGGGCCTCACCGGGAATTTTCAAAGTTAAAATTAATTTTATATCTGACAGTAGATTTGTGTAATAGTGACTTATCGTTAAAAGTCAATTTAGGTGAAGGTAATTTGTGTTATACATTAAGCGTAATGCATGCATGTATTAAATTTTCCTGCCTTTAGTTGAAACCCTGTTTGAAGTATTTTCCTCTTTATTATTTTTATACAACTTCATATGGAATGCAAATTACAAAGTGTTTTTTTTTTTTTTAAACCAGACGGCCCACTTAGAGTAACTTTTTAGGAAGCTTTTATTACTTCGGAGACTGGATTTCCTTTAGAATGTTGAAGAAAGCATATCTGAACTGTCAAAAATAAATAAATCACTTGGAGGTTAGTTCATGCTAAGAAACTTTTTCCCAATAAAAGCAGTCATCAAGAATAAAGCTATAATGTGGGTAAAATGGCCGTTTCTGCCCCAGTCTGGTAGCCCAACAGTCGCTTGGTGCTGTTGCTTTGGACATGTTTGGTTCTAAGCTGCCTGGGGAAAGGATAATCCTCCTGAAAGGGAAGTCTTGGATCTCTTGGTGGGAATGTAAATTGATACAGCCATTATGGACCACAGTATAGAGGTTCCTCAACAAATTAAAGATGGAACTACATGTGATCAAGCAATCCCACTTCTGGGTTGCTGCACAGTCCGAAGCTGCGACATTAGTGTGCCTAAGAGATAGCTGCACTTCTGTGTTCATTGCAGTTCATTCACAATAACCAAGAGGGGGAATCAACCCAAGTGTTGTGGACAGATGATGGGATAAGGAAAACATGGTATATATATACACAGTGGAATACTATTCAGCCCTGGTGAAGAAAGAAATCCTGTCCATTGCAACAACATGGATGAAACTGGAAGACATGTGAAGTGAGCCAGGCGTAGAAAGACAAATACTGCATGATCTCACTGAGGTGTGGAATCTAACAAAGTTGAACTCATAAAAACAGAAGAATGGTAGTTATGGGGGGGCAAGGATGGAGGTTAGGGAGGTGTTAGAGGGTACAGACTTTCATTTATAAAGTAGACAAATACTGGAGACTGTGCAGCATGGTGGTTATAGTTAATACTGTATTAAATAATTTTTTAAAAAATATTCATTTATTTATTTGAAAGAGTTACACAGAGAAGGAGAGGCAGAGAGAGGTCTTCCATCCGCCAGTTCACTCGCCAATTGGCTACAAAGGCCAGAGCTGCACTGATCCAAAACCAGGAACCAGGAGCTTCTTCCAGGTCTCCCACGCGGGTGCAGGGGCCCAAGGACTTGGGCAATCTTTTACTGCTTTCCCAGGCCATAGCAGAGAGCAGGCTTGGAATTGGAGCAGGCAGGACTCAAACCGGTGCCCATATGGGATCCAGCCCTGCAGGTGGTGGTTTTACTGGCTATGCCACAGCGCTGGCAGCTGTATTAAATACTTGAAATTTGGGGCCAGCATTGTGGCGTAGTGGGTAAAGCTGCTGCCTGCAGTGCCAGCATTCTGTATAGGTACCGGTTCATGTCCCAGCTGCTCCACTTCTGATCCAGCTCCCTGATAATGTGCCTGGGAAAGCAGCAGAAGATGGCCCAAGTGCGTGGGCCCCTGAACATGTGTGGGAGACCCAGAAGAAGCTCCTGGCTTCGAATTGGCTCAGCTCTGGCTGTTGTGGCCATTTCAAGAGTGAATCAGGCTGGCGCCGTGGCTCACTAGGCTAATCCTCCGCCTGCGGCACCGGCACCCCGGGGTTCTAGTCCTGGTCGGGCTCCGGATTCTGTCCTGGTTGCTCCTCTTCCAGTCCAGCTCTCTGCTGTGGCCCGGGAGTGCAGTGGAGGATGGTCCAGGTGGTTGGGCCCTGCACCCGCATGGGAGACCAGGAGGAAGCACCTGGCTCCTGGCTTCGGATCAGTGCTGCGCCTGCCGCAACGCGCCGGCTGTATTGGCCACTTGGGTGGTGAACAATGGAAAAAGGAAGACCTTTCTCTCTAACTCTGCCTGTCAAAAACAAACAAACAAACAAACAAACAAACACAGTGAATTAGTAGATGGAAGATCTGTTTCTGTCTTTCCCTCTCTGTAACTCTGACTTTTAAATAAATAAATAAATCTTTAAAAAAATTGAAATTTGCTGGGAAAATAGGTTTCAGTTATTCTCATCACATATGAGGGTACTTAAAAATTCATTGAAAAAGGGATTAATGTTGTGGTACAGCAGGTTAAGCCACTGCTTGGGACAGCGCAGCATCTCATATTGGAGTGTGAGTTCAAGTCCTGGCTACTGTGGTTCCGATTCAGCTCCCTGCTTATGTGCCCAGGAAGGCATCAGAGGGTGGTAGGCCCCTGCTACCCATATGTGAGATCCAGATGGAGTTCCTGGCTCCTGTTTTTGGGAGTGAACCACCAGATAGAAGATCTCTCTCATGCTTGCTACTATTCTGCCTTTCAAATAAAAAAAAAATAAATCTTTGAAGAAAAGTTTAGAAAAAAACTTTTCATTTTGTTATAAAACAGTGTGAGTTTTCCACAAACATTTTGAAGATGACATGTATGTACATATTTGAAATTTTTTGGCACCAAAATAAGCTTATCTTTAAATTCCATTTTCTATGAGCTTTTTTTTTTAACAAAAGATTTATTTTATTTGGAAGACAGAGTTATGGGGGGGGGGGATAGAGAGGTAGAGAGAGAGTCAGAGAGAGAGATAGAGGTAGGTCTTCCATCCACTGATTCACTCCCCAAATGGCCACAACAGCAGGAGCTGAGCCAATCCGAAGCCAGGAGCTTCTTCCAGGTCTCCCACGCAGGTGCAGGGGCCCAAGGACTTGGGTCATCCTCCACTGATTTCCCAGGCCACCAGCTGAGAGCTGGATTGGAAGTGGAGTAGCTAGGACTCGAATCAGCATCCACATGGGATGCTGGTGCTGTAGGCACGGGCTTTAACCCACTTCGCCACAATGCCGGCCCCTCCATGAACTTTTTGAGGTACCCTGTACACATTAAAAAAAGGTAACTTATGTGAGGTGATGACTATGTAAGCTTGTTTGAGGAGATCATTTCAGAATGTATATAAAATAGTATGCTGTGCACCTTGACCAGGTATGACTTTTATTTGTCAGTTATACCTTGATGAAAAAGAAAAATATTCTCCCAGGCACAATAACCACTGCTTAATGTGTAGGGCATGCTTTTTCCCTACCCTTGCTCTTTAGCCAATTCTACTTAAAAAAATTATTTATTTGAAAGGCAGAGTGACAGAGGGAGGGAGGGAGAGAGATCTTCTATCTGCTGGTTCGCTCTTCTAATGCCTACAACAACCGGGGCTGGGCCAGGCTGAAGCCAAGAGCCTGGAATTCCTTCTGGGTCTCCCACGTGGGTGGCAGGGACCCCACTACTTGAGCCATCACCTGCTGCCTCCTGGGTATGCTCTAGTAGGAAGCTGGATCAGAAGTGGAATAGCTAGGACTTGAACCAGGCACTCCGATATGGGATGTGTGTCCCAACAGGCATTTTAACTTGCTCTGCCACAATTCCTGACTCTGAGTCTACATTTTTATTTTAGAATTTTCCTTTTTTTAAACTTTATTTTATTTATTTGAAAGAGTTACAGAGAGAGGCAGAGGCAGGGACAGAAAGATCTTCCATCCGCTGGTTCACTTCCCACATGGCTGCAACAGCCAGAGCTGGACCAGGCTGAAGCCAGGAGCCAGGAGCTTCCTCTGGATGCAGGGGCTCAAGCACTTGTGCCATTTTCTACTGCTTTCCCAGACGCATTAGCAGGGAGCTGCATCAGAAGTGGAACAGCCAGGAGTCAAACTGTTACCCATTTGGGATGCTGGTGCTGCAAGGCAGGGCTTTAACCCGCCGTGTCGCAACAACAGCCCCATGAGTCTACATTTTGAAAGAAGAAAGTGCAGCTTGGAGTGAACTCTCATTAGTGAATCATCAGGGTAGTCCCTAATGTTATCGATAAATGAGTGACTAAATGAATACTTCAAGATTGATGTATTTTAATGCATTTGTACCTTGAGCTCAATGGGAAATGTCTTAGGAATAGGTATATCCACCGCTTGAGAGATTTTTTTTTCTTGCAAGAGAAATAATTGAATGCTACTAGAATGAGATTATTAAAAAGAATAAAGGCCCTGCATTTGAGTGTTGTCTACTTCAGTGCAGTCCTAAATATAGTATGTTCTAATTGAGCTGCCACCACAACTCTGACTTATTGTGTAGTTGGGGATTGAAGACATAGATTGGTGAAACAGGTTACCAAATATTTGGACAATAAGTGAGTACGCCCTCCTTAAGTGCTACCAGTGGTGTCAACTGGCAGTTTCTGCCATGATGAAATGTTCAAGAAGAATGGAGCCACTAGCTGCACAGGGCTACATTTGAAATGTAGCTAGTACAACCAAGGAACTGAATTTTCAATGTTACTTAATTTTAATGACTTTAAATGTCAACAGCCACATGTGTCTGGGGGGCCACAGAATTGGCTAGTGTAGTTAGACCCTAAAAATCCAGAGTCAGAGAAAAAAAGTACTGTGGGTTAGAGTAACAAGGGGTAATGGTCAGGCTCAGGGGCATCATGGCAAGGAAGGAGGTCTGTGCTAGGTTGGAATGTCCAAGATTTGGTCATGAACATATTGTAGGGTTATAAGGAAAGAAGGGAGCTGGGTGCAGATTTGCAGAAGGCCAGGGATGTCAGTGACAAAATTAATCCCAAAGGAAATATGGAACAAATGGGTGCCTTTTTGAGGCCTGAGTATAATTTGTCCATGCCAGTGACTCTCAGTCATTTCAGGAAGGTATTTCCCTCTCCTCCCTCCCCCCCTTTCCTTCCTTCCCTCCTCCTTTTCTTCTTCTTTTTATTTATTTATTTGAAAATCAGAGTTACAGAGAAAAAGGAAGACACACACACACACACACACAGACACAGACACAGACACAGAGAAAGAGAGATCTTCTATCTGCTGGTTCACTCCCCAGATGGCTGCAATGGCCAGGGCTGGACCAGGCCAAAGCCGGGAACCAGGTGGTTCATCCGAGTCTCCCATGTGAGTGGTAGGGGCCCAAACACTTGGGCCATCTTCTGCTGCTTTTCCCAGGCTATCAGCAGGGAGCTGGATCAGAAGTGGAGCAGCTGGGACACCAACCAGGCACTCATATGGGATAGCGGCGTTGTACATGTCAAGTGTACCTGCTATGACACTATGCCAGCCTCATCCCTCACATTTCTAGTGTGGCCCCTGTTCTTGTTTCTTTTGCCCTGGGGGCCTCCTGGCTGTTACGCTGTGTCTTCTGTACCCTTGCAGACGGTTTCTTGGTGCCCACCTCATCTTCTTAAAGCACATTTATATCACTGTGAAATTCCTACACTTTCCTGCTCCCTTTCTGAGGTTGGGCAGACTCTTTACTGTGGCAGTCAAGGACTCTCGTGATCAGAAGTCAGTGTCCCTTCAGTATCCCTCTGACCTGGATTTCAGCCCACAGCAGTGTGTGTGTTCCCTGAACTGCCTTGCGCTTAGACCTGCCAAGTTGACTTGGGCTGTCTTCTCTCCTGTGAGTGCCCACTGCTGCCCCTCCCCTGCCTTGCTCCCCTCAAACCACTTCCTACAAATTCTGATTGAAATGGTATTTTTATTTATTTATTCAAAAGGCAGAATGACAGAGATGGACACACACACACACACACACACGTGCAGATCTTCCATCCACTGGTTCATTCTCCAAATGCCTGCAACAGCCAGGAGCCAGGAACTCCATCCGGGACTCCCACGTAGGTGGCAGGGACCCAAGTATTGGGGCCATAATTTACTGCCTTCCCAGGTGCATTAGCAGGAAGCTGGATAGTAAGCAGAGCAGCCCAGACTTGAACTAGCGCTCTGATATGGAATGTGGGTGTCCCAAGTGGCAGTTTAACCTGCTGTACCACAGTGATTTACCCGAAATGCTATTTTTAAAAATTGAATCTTTTCCCTGGCTTGATCTGAGACTTACCAACTTAGAATCTCAGGGATCTGGAAATGTGAATCTTTTGTGGCATTTGCATAATGCCTCACACAGACTAGGAATTTTGTATATATTGAAGTTGAAATAGGACATGAGAGATCTTCAAAAGTTCGTGGAAAAACTATGCATGCATTTCACGATGTTTTTGTACCAAAATACATTCATCTTTTAACTTGTTATCTTGATATGCAAAGAGAGAGAGGAAGAGAGACAGACAGAAAGAGCACGCATCTGCTGCTTCACTCCCTCAATGCTTGCAGTGGCCCTCAGCTAGCACCAAAGCTGGGGGCTGGGAATTCAATCTGGATCTCCCACATGGGTGATAGAGACCCAATTACTTGAATTTTCACCACTGCCTCCCTGGGTCTGCATTAGTGGGAAGCTGGAATCAGGAGCCAGGAATTGAACCCAGGTACTCTGATGTGGGATGTGGATATCTTAATTGGCATCTTATCTGCTAGGCTAGCATCTACCCTAAAGTTATCTTTTGATTCCATTTTCCATGAAGTTTTGTATCCTCATATATCTACTCTGTGAGAGGCTGATTGATACCTAGAGCATAGGCTAAAATGTGAAACTCTCATGACCTAGCTACTATAACTTAAAGTATGCAGCAGATTAAGCCATTGCCTGGGATGCTTGCATCCCATATTGGAGTGTTGGAACTGAGTCCTGCATCTATTTTTTTTTAAGGATATTTCTTTCTTTTTTTTTTTAAAGATTTATTTATTTACTTGAAAGTCACAGTTACACAGAGAGAAAAAGAGAGGCATAGAGAGAAAGAGGTCTTCCATCTGCTGGTTCACTCCCCAGTTGGCCAAAACAGCTGGAGCTGGGCCGGAGCCAGGAGCCAGAAGCCAGAAGCCAGGAGCTTCCTCCTGGTCTTCCCACGTGGGTGCAGGGACCCAAGGACTTGGGTCATCTTTTACTGTTTTCCCAGGCCCTAGCAGAAAGCTGGATCAGAAGTGGGAGCAGCTGAGACCTGAACTGGCGCCCATATGGGATGCTGGCACCACAGGCAGTGGCTTTACCTGCTACCCCACAGTGCTGGCCCCTTGCATCTCCTTCTGATCCAGCACACCTTGGGAGACTGCAGATGGTGGCTCAAGTACCTGTGTCTCTGCCACCCTATGAGAGATCTGGATGGGATTCCTGGCTCCTAGCTTCAGCCTGGCCCAGTCCCAACTGTGGTGGGCATTTGGGGAGTGAACCAGCAGATGAAAGATATTTTTCTGTCACTCTACCTTTCAAATGAATAAAAATAAATTGCTTTTTAAAATAATAAAAACCAAAATTTTAGACTAATGTTGGTTAGGAATAAAGATATGAAAATCTTCAATAAAATACTAGATTGTGTAATTTAATAGTATTAAAGGATAATCATCCATGACTGGATAAGATATTTAAGGAACTAAATAATTAACACATGATATTGATTCACTAAAGGAAAGAAACCCCATATCATCATAGATGTTCAATAGCCCATTTGCAGTATTCATACCCTGGTGTTCACTATCTCATAGCAAACTGAGGAAAGACTGGTAGTTTTTAAGCAAGAAAAAGGGTATATTCTACAAACCAAGAGCCAACAGTAAACTCAATGGTGAGATAATAGAGGATTCCTATTAAAACCATCAATAAATGAAGATGTGCACTGTTGTGACTAGTGAAGTTGTTAAAATGAGGCCAGCTAGTGCTGTCTGGGTGATAAAGCTCTCCTGTTTGCTTATAGAGATAGGAATCCAGGCCCCCTTTTGGGAAATCCAAAACTCTACAAATAGCCATCCCCTCTGACTCAGACATTGACTTGGGCTTCTCAGAAGTTCTAAGGGAATAAGAAATGTTGACAGAGATAGCAATAAGTTTTCATTATAGCATTTAGAAGATTCTGAAAGTCTCAGTGCCCCACAATGGGGAAATACTGAAGAGTATTCCAGTGGAACATAATTATTCATTAGAAATATTTAAGGCTTTTGATACCATGAGAATGTTCTTGTGTTGAATTAGTGTGATATAAATTGTATCTAAACATCCCTTCAACTGTGTATAAAAATCTTCTCTGTGAGGGTGGGTGTTTGTCCTTGTGGTTAAGATACTGGTTAGGACATCTGCATCCCATATTGGAATGCCTAGGTTTGAGTCCTTGGCTCTACTCCTGATTCTAGTTTCCTGCTAACATGCACCCTGGGAGGCAGCAGCTAACAGCTCAACTAGTTGAGTCCCTGCTACCCATGTGGGGGACCTGGATTGTGTTCCTAGCTCCCAGCTTTAGCCTGGCCTAGTCCTGGCATTGCAGGCATTTGGGGAGTGAACCAGGAGATGGGAACTCTCTACCTGTCTCTGTCTGCCTCTCAAATAAATAAATAAATAAATAAATTAAAAATTTTTAGAAAATCTCTTTTTTGGTGGAAGGGTTAGAAATCATTGTTTGTTCTGGTTAAGTTTCCAAATGTTTGAAATGGCTTTCAATCAATTTCATTTTATTATTGGAAATTTCTGTAATTATATCTTCTCTTCCCAAAAGGCCCACAATTCTCATCCCAAAATTTAGATAGTTATATTTTCAGACGACTACAAATAAGAAAATGCAGAGAAACTTCTCGCAGAAAGCCACAGCATGGAATTTTTTACATGCTCTCCTTTATTTGAATGTTTTCATTTCTTCTTTTTAATAGGATGCATGCCCATATTTTTTTTAAATCAAAGTGTACAATAAGATATCAAGTGAAAAATGGCTTTCCCATCCCTGCCCCTTTCCATCTGCCTAGTGTTATCCTAATGTGTGATGTGTGATTTTCTAACATGTACTTGCCGAGACTTTTTAGCACATATACAAGCCAATTTGATGTATATCCTCCCCCATTCCTGCCTCCCTCCCTCCCCTGTGCCCCTGGGACCCCACCGTGGCACAGGTCCTTACCCAAATGAGGCCTTTCCTCCCTCTGAGATCAGGCTCACAGAGATGAGCCTGGCCTCATCCAGCCTGGGCACAAGAGACCTCTTCCTGTCAGGTGGCCACCTGCCTACCCTAGAGGCTGGCAAAGTGGGAGTATTTTTGTGTACACTGCTGCCCACCTTGGAGGACCTTCAAAGGAATGGGGGAAATGACCGCAGCCAACTTGGGTGACACTCCCCATATGTACTCTTTTTTTCTTTTAATATTATTTATTTGAAAGTCAGAATTGCACAGAGAGAAGGAGACACAGAGTGGGGGGGGGGGGTCTTCTATCCTCTGATTCACTCCCCAGATGGCCGCAACGGCCGGAGCTGCACCGATCCGGAGCCAGGAGCTTCTTCCAGGTCTCCCACGCGGGTGCAGGGGCCCAAACACTCGCGCCATCTTCTGCTGCTTTCCCAGGCTACAGCAGAGAGCTGGATCAGAAGTGGAGCAACCGGGACACAAACCTGCATGCATGTGGGATGCTGGCACTGTAGGTGGCGGCCTTACCCGCTATGCCCTAGCGCAGGCCCCAGCGTACTGTTAACATCATTGGAATTAGGCCGGCGCCGCGGATCACTAGGCTAATCCTCCGCCTACGGTGCCGGCATCCCGGGTTCTGGTCCCGGTTGGGGCGACGGTTCTGTCATGGTCACTCCTCTTCCAGTCCAGCTCTGTGCTGTGGCCCAGGAAGGCAGTGGAGGATGGCTCAAGTCCTTGGGCCCTGCACCCGCATGGGAGACCAGGAGAAGCTCCTGGCTCCTGGCTTCGGATCGGCACAGCACGCCGGCCGTAGCAGCCATTTTGGGAGTGAACCACCGGAAGGAAGACCTTTCTCTCTGTCTCTCTCTCTCTCACTATCTAACTCTGCCTGTCAAAAAAATTAAAAAAAAAAAAAAGATCATTGGATTTAAACAAATGGAGTCACAGGCAGTATGTTGGAGGTAGTGATTCTCAGCTTGAGGGTAGGGTCACGTCACGAATCTTTGGAGGACTTGAATAGTCTGGAAAACATTCAGTATTATCATTTCCTGCATTTTAAAATGGAAATGGTCCTTTCTGAAGTCAACTACAGAAGACAGAATGTTTTGGCTGTGGAGCTTAAGTTAGAAATGAAGACGGAAGAACATTGTTCCAAGCCAGGTGACATCATATTCATGGGTTTTCAGTTGGTTTTTGGATGGTGAGGGCAGTTGTGGGACAAAAACCTTGTGTTACTCCCTGTGTAAAGTCCAGATGCACATCAACACACACACGTACACACACACACGTACACACTCATCTCTGACAGTAAACCCTCACTGGGGGAAGGATTAGAGCAAACATTTTTTTAGATTTATTTATTTATATGAAAAAGCAGAGCTATATAAAGAGGGGGAGACAGAGAGAGAAAGAGATGTTCCATCTGCTGATTCACTTCCCAAATGTCCACAATAGCTGGAGCCATGCCGATCTAAAGCCAGGAACCAGGAGACAGGAGCTTCCTGCCGGTCTCCCATGTGGGTGGCTGGAGCCCAAGCACTTGGACCATCTTCTGTCGCCCTTCCAGGCACATTAGCAGAGAGCTGTATCAGAAATGGAGCAGTCAGGACTCAAACTGACACCCTCATGGGATGCGGGTACCACAGGTGGTGCCTTGACTTCTAGGCCACAGCACGAGCCCCCTAGAGCAAACATGTTTAACAAGGCTCCTTAGAAGGGTGATGATGAAAAGATGAGGTTGAGAGAGAAGGTTCAGAGGGAATGGGACCCAGTAGTGAAACTTGGGGGTGTTTCTTAGGGGAGAACAGTGGTGAGGATAAAGGGGAAGTCAGTACCCCCAGGACCCTTCTGTGGCAGGCTGTTTGAACCAGCTTGGACTGACTCGAATGTTCATATTCTAACTCTACCTGATCGGGGTAGAGGAAGTTACCTTCCTTGCTCTGCGCCCTGCCCGCCTTGCTGCATCCCCTACCGCCAACCTCCAGCTGAATTCCATGGGGGAAACTGGAGAGCCTGTCTCCTCACATCCCAAGAGTGCATAGCACAGGATACCGGCGCCAGGAAGATCCGCTGTCTTCCCGTCACCTTTCATTATACACATTGCATACCAGAACCAGGATGTTAGGCCAGTAGACCTGAGGCCACCGGCTCGGTCCTTCTATGCCCTCCAGGGTCATTCATTGGAAAAGTACAGTGAGTGCTGGGAGGTGACTTACCCCTGAGTGTCTGGTTTTTGAAATGTCTTTCTTACTAGTTAGCAAATAGTGTGAAAGGAAGTTGAGACTTGTGTGTGCTGAGTAGTGAGCAGGGAGAGCAAGGTACAGGGTTAATTTGGAGAAGAGGGTGAGGGAGTTGCTTTGGTTCTTTGGAATTCTAAGTCTCTGACACCATCATTGTAGTCTTAAACTAACCTGGGCCCTCTTTTTTTTTTTTTTTTTTTTTTTGTAATCTATAAAATAAGATGATTCGGACTAACGTCACTCTCAAATCTATTAAGTTATGAGAATCAGTACTTTCCAAGGGGAAACATGTTATGACTTTATTTATCAACCGTAATTGAACTTCACAGCCAGATCATAATTGCCGAGAATTCCAGCAGACACGCTGGGGACTGCCCACGGACTGAGGCTCCCTCCCAGGTGCTCTTCTTTGGGGTCAGGATACTGTTTTGTTCTCTGCTTCACTGGGCTATCTTCTTTATTAACACTTGGAATTCGTCGAAACTGACTTCTCCATCTCCATTCTTGTCCAGTTCTTTAAAGAGCTCATCTAGGGTGCTTGGGCCCTGATTGTAGGCAAAAAGAATGGAATAGGGGAGGGGAGAAAATGAATCAATTACTGCTGTGTGTTTTGAAAAATTAGAGGCATCGCTTCTACACTTCGAAGAAGGCCGCCAAGTTTCCAGGCATGAGCTACTAAGACTTAGAGCTGGCTAAACCTGCATTAGCTGCAGTATTCTTCCATGCCGCAGAACTGGCTGCCTCCTTTTTGCCTGTATCACACATTTACTATTTTAATATTGATAATGTACATTTTAAAAACTTACTTGTTTGAGAGACACAGCTCCCACCCACTGGTTCACTCTCCAAATGTCTCCAGTGGCCCCCTACTGAGACTGAAGCTGGGAACTAGGAACTCAGTCCAGGTCTCTCATGTGAGTGGCGGGAATCTAGTACTTGAGCCATCATCCCTGCCTCCTAGGGTCTGCATTAGCAGGAAACCAGAGTCCAGAGCTATTGCTGGACATCTTGACTATTAGGCCAAGTGCTCTTTCTAATACTTGTATTCTAATATAATTGGTTTCTTATGTAATCTTAGATCTTTTGCTTTCTGCCTCTGAGGGGTGGGCATTTGGCCTGGCAGTTAAGATGCCTGTTAGGGTGCCCGCACCCCATGTAGTAACGCCTGCCTTTGAGTCCTGGCTTCGGCTGCTGACTCATCTTCCTGCTAATGCAGACCTCGGCAGGCAGCAGTGATGGCTTACTAGTTAGGTCCCTGCCGTCCACCTGCTAGAACTAGATTGAGTTCCTGCTGCTTGCAGCCTAGCCCAGGCCCTGCCCTTGTAGGCTTTTGTAGAATGAATCTCTATTTCTGTCTTTCCACCTCAAAATTAGGAAAGAAAACTTCTGAGAAGGGGTCTCTGGACTTCACTGAACCCACTGAAGGACCCCACAAAAAGTTGAGGGCCCCTGCCACAAGGTTTCCCTGGAAGCTAGTTGTGTCTTTGGCTGTGAGACTGAGGCTAGCATATCACATGAGGCAGCCAGAGAGGGCTTTCTGCCAGCCAGCACTTGTGCCAAGGCTTTTAGGCAGCCTTTGTCATCCTGCCAACTGCCACTTAGGAGCACTTAGGGAGCTGAGGCTCACTGAGAGCCACTGATTTGCTTCAGGGTCCACAGCTACTTCGCAGAGGGCTTTGGGTTCAAACACTGACTCAGAGCCCAGGCCCACAACTAGCTACCACTCCAGTTTCTCCCAAACCTTGGGCTATGGATTAACTATGGGCTATACAAGATAACTTGGGATCAACGGTTTCCACACTATAGCATGCATCAGAATCGTCCCATGGGCTGGCTGACCTTAGTGAATATAGGTGGCTGGTCCCACCCTCAGGATTTCTGATTCTCTAGGCTTGGAGCAGGGCTTGAGAATCTGTATTTCCCGTGGTTCCCAGTGGTTGCTGATGCTGCTGGGCCAGGCCATTCCAGGAGAACCCTTACTTGAGATATCACATGGACTAACGTTCAGGCTTTTTGATTACTGGTTAAAATTCCTGTGGTGTCTTAAGCAGCCTGGATTTTTATCTCTACCACAAAACTCAAATCTTAAAGCTAGTACTGCTTCGACTTCCATGCAGCAATCTATCTGCAGCAAAAGAGTACTTAGGAAACCTCTTGAAATACAGTTTACTTTATGTCGTCTTCAAACTAGACTGATGATATATGAGTGTATATATAGATATAGAGATACAGTTGTAAAAACACATAGCATTAAAATTACTCTTTTAAACATTTTTAAGCGTATGGTTCAGTAGTGCTAAGCACATTCACATTGTTGTGTAACAGATTTCTATGCCACAGTATATTTTAACCCCTAAGATTCCTGCAAAGACTCTTGGCACTTTGCTGAAATCACAAGACCAAACTTAAGTTACTTATTCAGCATTTGTTTTATAAATACAAATCCTTGTTTTCCTGAAGTGTCTAGTACCTTCTAAATTATACAAGGTGATGACGGAGTTAGAAAGCCTTGTCATCCTTATGGTAAGATAATCAGGTAGATTTTTCAATTAACCAAAAAGTTTCCCTTTTTTTCCAAATTATAAAAGCCTTAGGGGCTTTTTGTAGGAAATATATAAAGAAAAATAAACATTTGCCAGTATTACCTTTTAAAACAACTTGTTTGAGTAGATTGCCTAGGATTTCCTGTTAGATTATTATTTTTCTTTTTGGAAAAATTAAAAAGTTTTAAAAATTTAATATTTCAATAACTTTTGTTTTTGTTTTAAATTTAAAAATATCTTTTTCTGCTTGTTCCTTTGTTTTTAAAATTTATGCTTCAACGATAAGAAAATTGGGACTTATCAGATTATAAGGTCACTGGCTTCAGCTAGCTGTTTTCTTTCTAATATTAAAAGCAGTTGCAAGTCTTTGCAGCTGCCATGTTAACAGAATGCACATTTCTGGTTAAACTCTGCAGAACAGAGCTTCTTAGAATGGAGGCTGTCTTCCTAAGTTACAACGAAATAACATGTCCTATGTGTGCAGCTGGTGAAGATCTCCTTTAGTTGCAAAGTGGCAAAGGCTCTTTCTGTGAGTCCTCTGCTTGACTAGGCCTGACCTTGGACTTCCCCCTCTGTCCTTGTGGAATTCAGACTGAGCAAGATTCCTGCTATGGCAGATTAGCAAAAATTCCCCTCCCTTGGCATCTGACCACCCTCAGTATTGGCCTCCCTTCAGCAAGAATCCCACCGAGTCATTAGGTAGCAGCCCCTGTGCCTTCCTGTTTCCATCATAATTTTCCATCTGCTTATTCCACCCAGCTCCTTGGTTATAACCCTCACTGGCTTATGTTGGAGTTGAGACCAGACTCTTCCCTACTGGGAGACCCCATTGCCCTAGTTCCTATACCTATGGCCATGTCCCCCCTCCCCCTTGCCATCTTTATCAAATGTCAAAATTCCTTTTTTCCTTTAAGGAAAGACAGTGTATTGAAGCAAAGAGGAGCAGGCCATCTCTAGGATGATTTTGATGGGAAATTTTTAAAGTCAAGGAAAATTTAATCCTTTCCTGAAACTTATTTAAGATTTCAAGGTTGCCTCATTAATATACATTTAAGTGCTTAGCACAAATAAACACAAATTTACATGCTTTTGACACATGAATGGGTGCCCAGTAGGGCAACTGTTTTCTCTAAGGATTTCTTTTTTAAACAGTCCCAACTAAGTGTTTGTTTTGTTGAGGGATGCTACCTATGAGAAGGGAACAGAGCCAGACCTAAATGCTGGACCAGAATCAGATTCAGTGAATCTGGGGTGAATGGGTGAGTGAGACAGGCCCAAGCCTATGGTCATTGCTTCCCATTACCATGGCTAGTCCTGGAGAGTTCTGTGCTGAGGCTGTGGGAGGTATGGGATCAGAGGCAGCCCTCAGCCTCTACTGGAGCCCTCTGCCCTGCTCACCTTCCACTCCCCCCCCCCCCCAGTCATCAGAATCTGATTAGGGCTCTGCAGGTGGGCACTCACTTTGAGCAGTGTGGGGAACTCGGCCTGAATCAGGAGCTTCAGCTCATCCTTTGACAGCTGGTCTGGATCCCCTTCTTTGGCTGCATACTTTTCAAAAATCTTCTTGAGTTCTTCAGGAGACTTTTTAGCAGTCATTCTGTTGTCCTGTAAAATTGGAAGAAAATGGCTTACCGAAAAGCTAAAGTGGTGTTTTATTTTAGTGCCATTGGGCTGTTTCCTTGATGTAGATGCAAGGGAATAAGGAAAAAGGAGAATAGGGGAAAGGAAAGGAGATTTAGGATGGGCACCACGTGTTGCTTGAAAAATAATCATCTTCGACAATACGTTAAATGTCTGTTCTTCGAGTGTGTCTGTCCCTAGAGCGAAACATTTTTGTGAGTAATTAATGACATCCTTCACGTATTCTGTACATGATCTGCACTCTTGAAGAATACCTGGCCACAGCTTCTAGGTTACAGGTAATATGGTTAGATGGCACAAACACCCTCCTTTCCCCCAGTCATTATCTTTCTCGCCTTTCTGAAGGAAGCAGAGTTCCTGCACTAATACCAGCAGAAGGAGCTGTAGGCAGTACTAAAATCACACTGACCTGGTTTCCAACAGTGCCGCAGCTGGAAGAATCGAATAGGTGTGTGAAGAGCTGAGCAGGAGCAAGCGACTTTTATACTCTTCACCGACACACCCTGATTATGAAATTTCCCTTTTGTTTTTCATTTAATGGTTTTGGAAATCCAAGTGACCCTTATAATTAAGGGCAAGATCCAATAAATGGCCACCTTAACAGTTAGTTACCTCATAGTTCAGAGTCCCAAGAGTAAACGTGGATTGCCCCCCTCCACCCATCCTATTCTTCCTCCAATGTAGAATTATGGTATTTGCTCGCAGTTCATGCTTTTGGAAACCTAAAGATGAAGGATACTTTTCAATTTAGTTCCATAATTAGGTTTGAAAAAAATAACTTTCTTCAAATCCATACCAAAAAAAAAAAAATGCTGTTGCGGAAGCCATCTGTTGTGGTGCAGTGGTTTAGGGTACCTCTTGGGACACCCTGCATTCCAGATCAGGAGTGCTGGTTGAGTCCTGGCTGCTCTGCTTCTGATCCAGCTTCCTGCTAACACACCTGGGAAGGCAGGGGAAGATGGCCGCAGGTACTTGGGCCTCTGCCACCTATGTGGGAGACCTGGATGAAGTTCCTGACTCCTGGCTTTGGCCTAACCCAGAACTGACTGTTGTACCTATTTGTGGAGTGAACTAGCAGATGGAAAACCTCTCTCCACTGACAGATGGAAAATCTCTCTTCCTCTCTCTTTGTTGCTCTGCCTTTCAAATAGATAAATAAATCTTTTGTAAAAATACTGTCATAGAAGAACATTATTACAGCGTTTTAACAATTGCATGATGGCCACTGAAATCCTTCTGATGTATGGACTAAGTGCTTAAGTATTTGAATACATGAATGAATGAATGGAAATACTGCTTCAGAAGCAGGTGTAAGAAGTGGAAAGAAGATAGACAATCATTTGGGGTTTTATTTGGCAAAGCAAGGTTACTAAGTAATGTGATCATAGTTCAACTTTTTCATTATTTGTTATTCTTATGTCTGCTTTTCATTTCTCATTATGCTTTTCCTTATCAATTATATTTTGTTTATCATTCTACAAGTTTACTCTTATTTATAGTTAGAGATACTTCAGATTTTTGGAAACTGCCAGGATTTAAATTTGGAGACTAAGCTATTTTAGAAAGGGTTCCATGAAATACTTAGGACATTTCCAGGGGACATTGATCTAATACTGATTGTAACTTACAGGAGGGAGTTCCAGATCAGTGTGAAAAGCACTTACCAGCTTTTAAACACGTGTACACTTCCACAGTCACATCATTTTCTCTGAGCTTGCATTGTATTTCCTACAAATTGAGGATTCATATGTCACACTGTATTTCTCCCTGATGCTTTTCAGCTCTCAAATTCTAGGGCTTTATGCACATTGGGAAAAAATGTGTAAACTTACAATTCCTTAAAAGCTTCCCCAACTCATGATTGTTTGTCATTCTGTGTATCTTTGCTGTCCTGTGTATGTTATTCTTGTTTTCTTATAGTTTATTTGACTTTGGTGTGTACCAATATAGAATATGTGTTAACTGTCTGGTGGAGAAAAGACAGGTATTTTGTTTTCAGTTGTAAGGTTTAATACACACACACACACACACATTTGTTTTTTTTTTTTTTATTTGACAGGTAGAGTTATAGACACAGAGAGAGAGACAGAGAGACAGAGACAGAGAGAAAGGTCTTCCTTTTCTGTTGGTTCTCTCCCCAAATGGCCTCTACGGCCAGTACTGTGCCAATCCGAAGCCAGGAGCCAGGTGCTTCCTCCTGGTCTCCCATGCAGGTGCAGGGCCCAAGCACTTGGGCCATCCTGCACTGCCCTCCCGGGCCACAGCAGAGAGCTGGACTGGAAGAGGAGCAACCGGAACTAGAACCCAGCACCCATATGGGATGGCGGCGCTGCAGGCGGAGGATTAGCCAAGTGAGCCACGGTGCTGGCCCCCATACACACATACTTGAAAGGCAGAGTTACAGAGAGAGACAGACAGACAGAGATAGAAAGAGCTCATCCACTGGTTCACTCCCCAAATAGCCTCAATGGTCTAGGCTGTGCTAGGCCAAAACCAGGAGCCTGAAACTCCATCTGGGTCTCAGGGGCCTGAGCACTTGCATCATCTTCCATTGCTTTCCCAGGAGCATTAGCAGGGAGCTGCATTGGAAATGGAGCAGCCAGGACTCAAACTGGTATTCCTATGGGATGCTGGTGTCACAGGTGGTGGCTTAATCCACTGTGCCACAATTCTTGCTCCCAATTGTAAGATTTTGCAGAAAAATATTGATTTTGGCAATGCGTTTTAATCAAGATTTTAGAAAATTTAGTGTTTTTACTTGTAGGTTCTATTTTGCTGGGAGAAGTAGGTTTCTGTGAATAATCATGATGAGAACAATCTTAAAAATATTTCAGACCTATAGAAAAAATAGCAAGAATAGTGCACTAGACACTAACACATCTTTCAGCTAGGTTCAGTAGTCACTAATATTTCCACTTTTGCTTCCTCTTTCTGGGGACACTTTCTTTCCTCTTTGAGCCATCAGAGGCTTTCCCCTTATACAACTCAGTGTCTTCTAGTAATAAAGACATTCTCCTACCTAACTACAACGTCATTATCACAGCCTATATTCAGATCTCTCTGATTGTTGAAATAGCATCTTATTAACTCATCTGTGGTCTTAAATTACCATTTGTGGGCCAAAACTGATGGGGTTGTTATATTATTTCTTGTGCTTGTATTGAAGAAATTATTTTAATAACTATATATAGTACTAACAACTATGGGGTATATGACAAATAACATGTTCTGTATAACACACAGATAACGCATGTCATAGATAATGTATATGGTATGTGTATGTCTCTATATAAAAATACCTAAATTCTAAGAACTTTTGGAGCAGTATCGGTTAACAGTTTTTTAGGCTGTAAGTCTCTTGTTTCAAGGGAAGACCTCTGATTAAAATAGCCCAATGCTGCATGTTGTCAGAATTTATGCTCGAAGCAGGTGCTAACAGAACTTGAAAAGCAACCCATGGTTCCTCTCCAGCTTCTGCGTGCTCGCCTCCCCCATCACAACTCCCATCTTCTCTTTTTGTCTTACCCACTGACTCAAAATCGTGAGTCAACCCGCAGTCGGAAACACAAAATCCACTAATTGATATTGTCATGAAACATTAACTAAAAACGCATGGAAAAAAGTGATAAAAAACACAGGGTGTGTTTATGAGAGTACCTTTTGAAACCCGAGAAAGGGGAAAATATGACAGGCCCAAGATTGGTAATGGAAAAATGGAGAGAGGCAAAGGTTATTTTATCATCTTGCCAGTCAACTGCTTGATCTTTGGACAGACAGACTTTTTTTCCTTCAGAAAACCAAGAGTGACATGTGAAAAGCTCTGGGCACCACAGGCTTCCATGGCCATGTTGTTCTGCTTGACAGCACAGAGGGATTTGAAAAGCACCTTCAGCAACAGGGTCGGGTATGAGGACCTGGTCACTGCAGAACAACGTGGGTGGGAGATGCTGCCTGTAGATTCTTATTATATTTGTTCTTGAGATTTAAGAGACCCTGATTAGTAAATAGTAGCTATCCCTATAAGGATCAGCTTACCTGTCCCCCTCCCTGCCCGCTTTCCTCAGACAAAGGTCTCTCTTTTCTACTCTTGACCCATGCCTTGGGCTGTCAGGCTCGCCATCTTTTGAGTCTGCCTGTGCTCATGCTCAGTGGTTGCGTTCCCAGAGACCTCCTGACCATAACTCACACTTACTGAGAGCGCTTGACCCCCACGACCTCATGAAATCCTTGCAACAACCCTATGAAGTGGATGCCATTGTTTCGCCCAGTCTACAGAGACCAAGGGCCTATTCAGGTCACACCACTGCCAACATACAGCTGGGATTCACGAACAGGTCCAGCCTGCACCCCCAGTCACTGTGCCACATGCCCTTCCCAGGAGAGGTCACATAGGAAAAATGAGGCCTGTGCTGCTCCACGCTGCACAGCCAGTTTACCAGAAAATCAGAGCTGCTGCGAGGAAACAGGTGCAATCCAGAGGCTAGATAAGCCGGCACTTTTAGTCTCAGAAGAGCTTTTCTGTCCTTGCTAGTTAGCGGGAACATTGTCAAAGGATGAATGGGCGTTGGGGGAAAGTTAGGGAAGATAATGGGTTTAGCTGATGGTCAAGCAAATTTCCAAGGTGGGCTTGAAACCTGCTGAGCAGTGGTCCCTTTGATCCAAAGCTGGGCAGTAGGTGGTCAAAGTTCCTGGGCCCCTCCTTATGATTCCAGTCATTTCCCTGTAGTCAATCCCTGGAATTTTTAAGCAGGCATTAATTTTTGAATTAAACAAAAATTCAGGGTAGCTCAAGATCAGCAATTAGCTTTTCTTAATCTGAATGTGAAAAGAACATCTGGCCTTGGCAGCAGTGGTTTAAGGCTTCAGCTTACAGCTCTGGCATCCTGTATGGGTGCAAGTTCGAGTCCTGGCTGCTCCACTCTCAATCCAGCTCGCTGCTAACATGCCTGGGAAAGCAGTAGAGGATGACCCAAGTGTTTGGACCCCTGCACTCATATGGAACACCAGGAAGAAGCTCCTGGCTTCCACGTGGCCCAACATAGGTTGTTGTGGCCATTTGGGGAGTGAACCAGCAGATGCAAAATGTCTCTGTCTCCCCTTCTTTCTCTCTCTGTAACTCTGCCTCAAATAAATCTTTTTTTTTTTTTTTTTTACAGGCAGAGTGGACAGTGAGAGAGAGAGATGGAGAGAAAGGTCTTCCTTTGCCGTTGGTTCACCCTCCAATGGCCACCGCGGCCGGTGTGCTGCAGCCGGTGCACCGCGCTGATACGATGGCAGGAGCCAGGTGCTTCTCCTGGTCTCTCATGGGGTGCAGGGCCCAAGCACTTGGGCCATCCTCCACTGCACTCCCTGGCCACAGCACAGAGCTGGCCTGGAAGAGGGGCAACCGGGACAGAATCCGGCGCCCCGACCGGGACTAGAACCCAGTGTGCCGGCGCCGCAGGAGGAGGATTAGCCTAGTGAGCCACGGCGCCGGCTAAATCTTTTCTTTTAAAGAAAATATATTCTGTATGGTTATAAGTAGGGCTTTTCTGAGAGAACTATTCTACGCTAGTGTTAGCCTCAGAGGTAGGACTTACATTTCAGTGCTATATTTATGTCTGGAGTTCAAAGAATATTCTTTCTTAAAAAGTTTATTATTTTTATTTATCTGAAGTGCAGAGCTACACAGGGATCTGCCATCCTTTCGTTCACTACTCCAATGCCCACAACAGTCAGAGATGGGCCAGACTAAAGCCAGGAGCCCAGAACTCCCTCTGAGTCTCCCACATGGGTGGCGGGAACCAAGTGCTTGAGCCATCATCTGCTGCCTCCCAGCGTGCACATTAGCAGGAAGCTGGATCAGAGGTGGAGGTGGGATTCCATCCCAGGTACTGTAGTATGGGATGTGGGCATCCCAAGTGGTGGGTTAACCTGCTGCAGCCGAATACTCACCTCTAAGAACATTCTTTTCCTGGAGTGGGCATCGTAGCATAGCAGGTTAAACCCCTGCTTGGGACACCAGCACCCATATCTGGGTGCTGTTTTAAGCCCTGGCTCCTCAGCTTCTGATTGGCTCTCTACTAATGTACCTGGGAAGCAGCAGCTGATGGCTCAAGTACTCGAGTTCCTGCCACCCATGTGGGAAATGTGGATGGAGTTCCTGGTTCCTTGGCTACAACCTGGCCCAGCCCTGGCTGTCTGACCATTTGGGAAGTGAACCAGTGGATGGAAGATCTCTCTCTCTGTCACTCTGCCTTTCAAATGAATATACAAATAAATATTTTTTAAAAAGGCATATTCTTTTCCTGATAGAATATGATTTAGTCAGTTTTATGTTGCTGTAATAGAATACCTGAGATTGGATAGTTTATTACAGAGAAAAAAAGGAGGAAATGTATTTCCTTTCAGTTCTGGAGGCTGGGGAAGTCCAAGATCAAGGTGGTAGCATCTGGTAAGGGCTTTCTTACTGCACTGACATGGCAGAAGGCATCCTATGGGGGCAGAGGGAGAGAGAGAGAAAGGGGCTGAATTCATCCTGACCTAATCACCTCTTAAAGGTTCCACTCTCACCACTGCTGCATATCAACTTTGCAGTCACGTTCAAACCATAGCAGCTTTCTTTTACTTGTGGGGAAAAGCAGATTTAAAAGGTCAGAAAATATGTCCATATATTTAGGATGGTTAAGTGCTTTCCTCACCATGGATTCCATTCTCACGCTGCTCTGTCACACAGCAGGGCAGGTTGGGAAATCAGAAGTGGGAACTGTTTCAGGGCACAGGCGGGACTACCCACAGCTCATGCTTAGCCTCCGAGCAGGGCGCTGTCCCTCTTGTCTGCTGAGTCATCCACCTGCAGTTTGGACAATCCGTGGTTGTCTCAGAGACCCCTGTGCCATTCTCAGGCCTACCGACCAAGTCCCTTAGTCACCTCTGTTAGTTTCTGATAAACTTAAAATCATACACAGGGAGATTTCATTGAGTACTTGATCTATATTTGACACTGTGCCAAATTCCTATGCTCGATGAGTCGACACTTGAGGTTATGAGAGGAGCTGCATTTGTGAAACAGCAGAGGAGGCTAAAGCAAGGGGCTGGATGAGTTTCCCATTGGCTGCTGTAACAGATGATCAGAACCCCAGCAAAACAACACAAATCTACTCTCTCACAGTCCTGGAGGTCAGAAATGTCAGGTGGCTTGTCACGGCTGTGTTCCCTCTGGAAACGCTAGGGGAGAACCCATTTGCTTGCATTTTCCTGCTCAGAGCCTGTCTCCCTCTTCAAAGGCAGCCACATAACATCTTCCGTTCTCTCTCTGATCCCTGTTTCGTTGTCCCAGCTCCTTCACTGACTCCAGTTCCCCTGCCTCCCTCTGGTTTTTAAAGGGCCTTGCTGTTAAATTGAGCCCACCCTGATAACCCACAGCAATTCTCCCATCTCACGAGCCATAACTGCATCTGCACATTTTTCTTTTTTGGTCACATAAGGTCACAGATCTTAGATTTAGGTACTAGGTATCTTTGTATGGGGCTCATTACTCAGCTGCCTATGAGGACTAACTGAAAATGTGCTAACCCATTGCTTTGGTAGAGTGAGCGTAACAATGGTATTAATTATGGGGCAATAAGGAGAATGGGGGGTGCCCCAAAAACATGAGCTTGTGTGGAATGACGTGGGGATTGCATCTTTGGAAAAGTAGTGAAGAGGTCTAGAGGGGTGGCAGGGGGAGGAGTAGAGGAGCCCTCAGGAATGGACCTACGGAGCTGTGGCAGAAGGCACAGTTTAGACTCCAAGGGGAGGGCATAGCGAGTGTAGGACCATAGCGTGAAGTGGGACCTGAGAGCCACCCAAAAGAGTTTAGATTTGATCTGCCACACTGGAGGCTGCTGGAGCTAGTGGTAGATGCAGCATTGGGTGCTGTAACGTTAGTAAAAAGCTGGTTCATACCGCATGCACGTGACCTATAATGCACCAAAGAGTCAGCCTTGAAAAGAGATGAACAGAAAACCCCATTGGACAATAGGAAAAGAGCAGGTTTGGGAAATCCTTGTAGAGAATCACTCTGTATTGCCCCAGGTGAAAAATCCAAAGGCAAGGAGCAGGAGGGAAGCCATGCTCCCAGAACTTGGTCAGGTAGGTCTCCTCCCTGCACTGCTGAGCAGTTTTGTCCTTGGGAAGAGAACTGAACTTCCCTCAGCTTCTTTGTTTAAGGCAACAGGGATATAGTTAAGTGTTGATCCCATTACACTTTTGACTTGGGCAGAGAAAGCGTCAGCAAAGGTTAATTAGTGCCACATTTATCACCCTGTGGTGTTCTACATTTCCTAAAGCTTTATCACTTACCGATCCTTTATTCCCCTTAATCCATGTGGCTCGATTCTTCTTTTTTTTAAAGATTTACTTGAAAGGCAGAGTTATGGGGAGGTGGGCGGCGGAGCAGAGGTCTTCCATCCACTGGTTCACCCGCCAGATGGCTGCAATGGCTGGAACTGAGCTGATCTGAAGGCAGGGGCCAGGAGCTTCATCTGGGTCTCCTGTGTGGGTGCAAGAGCCCAAGGACTTGGGCCATCTTCTTCTGCTTTCCCAGGTGCCTTAGCAGGGATCTGGTTCAGAAGACTCGAACTGGTGCCCATATGGGATGCCTGCGTTGTAGCTGGCGATTTAACCTTGAGCCACAGCACTGGCCCTGTGGCTGAGTTCTATGAAACAACAGTGTTGGGATCAAACAAGAGCCCAGTAGTCAGATAAAATTAGAGGGGTCTAAGGCAATACTTTTTCAATGGAAGAAGCATTTTTTTTATTTTTTATTTTTTATTTTATTTTTTATTTTTTTAAACTTTTATTTAATGAATATAAATTTCCAAAGTACGACTTATGGATTACAATGGCTTCCCCCCATACCGTCCTTCCCACCCACAACCCCCCCCTTTCCCACTCCCTCTCCCCTTCCATTCACATCAAGATTCATTTTCGATTATCTTAATATACAGAAGATCAGCTTAGTATACATCAAGTATGGATTTCAACAGTTTGCTCCCACACAGAAACATAAAGTGAAAAATAATAGATGATTTTTTTTTAAATGATGATGAAATCAGAGCAGACCTATTGTTATGTTTAATCCCAGTGAGAGTCAAGTTGGGAATTGATAATTTCTTTTTTTTTTTTTTTTTTTCAGAGGATCAGTTTAGTATGCATTAAGTAAGGATTTCAACAGTTTGCACCCCCATAGAAACACAAAGTGAAATATATTGTTTGAGAAGCATTTTTTTTTAAAGATTTATTTGAAAGGCAGAACAACAGAGGCAGAGAGAGAGAAAGAGGTGTATCTTTCGGGCCGGCGCCATAGCTCACTAGGCTAATCCTCCACCTGCGGTGCCGACACCCCAGGTTCTAGTCCCGGTCGGGGTGCCGGATTCTGTCCCGGTTGCCCCTCTTCAGGCCAGCTCTCTGCTGTGGCCCGGGGGGGCAGTGGAGGATGGCCCAAGTGCTTGGGCCCTGCACCTGCATGGGAGACCAGCAGAAGCACCTGGCTCCTGGCTTCGGATCGGCGCAGCACTGGCTGTAGTGGCCATTTAGGGGGTGAACCAATGGAAGGGAGACCTTTCTCTCTGTCTCTCTCACTATCAAACTCTACCTGTCAAAAAAAATTAAAATAAAAAGAAGTGGAGCTGCCGGGACTTGAACTGACACCCATATGGGATGCTGGCACTGCAGGTGGCAGCTTTACGCACTATACCACAGCACTGGCCCTAGATGAAGCATTTTCCTCCCAGTGCAATATCTAGGATATCTTGGAAATGTTGCAATTAAATCAAAAGCACATTCGAGGCTATTTTTTTTTTTTGAGCTCCCCAGTGATGTAAAACAGGTATGTTTTGAAACTGTGGTGTTCTGTCTCTCAGGCTTTTTGTAGAAGGAATGCAGATTTGTTTTCATTGTCCTTTCGGGGCTGAATGAGGTTTTGCTACTAACACTGCAGTGAAGAAGGATGGAGCCAAGAGCAATTCCCGGTGGCATCCAAGCACTCAGAGCCCTCCTGTTCCTTCCCTCCACCTCCAACTTTCTTGCCAAGTTTCCCCTTTCCCTGACATTCTGGGCATCATCTGGCGTCAGAGACCTATTCCCCTGCCTACCAACTGCTCCCTTCTACATGTTTTGCCTGCTCCACTGGTCCCTATGCTAGCACGTTTTAATCAAAGGATCACCGAAGCTGTTATATCTTGGGATTTCTTTCTGCACTTTCATTCCAAGAGAAAGGTGTATTTATTACTTCTGAAAATGGCAGTGATAATGTGAGCTAATACCCTAGTGTAAAGCCTAAATAACACATTTCATTCTTTGTGCTTATATTCGTATTTTCATTAAGATTATACTATGTACAAGGTTTAAGATGCTGGCAGTTCTGAAAGGCATAGACTGAGAACATCCCTAATCCTCACCCCCTCTCTGCCACCTTTGACCCTTCCAGCTGTTTCTCCTGCTGTTTACCTCCACGTTTCTTAATCATATTCTCACATGGTTCTTTCAGGAACTTTCAGACTTTCCTCTATATTGGTGTATTTTAGATTTTTATTTATTTTCATTGTATTTGAAAGAGAGAGAGAGAAAGAGATCGAGAGCCACTGGTTCATTCTCCAAATGCCCACAGCAGCTGGCACTGGGCTAAGCTAAAGCCAGGAGCCCATCTGGGTCTCCCACATGGGTTGCAGGGAATCAAGTACCTGGGCCATCACCTGCTCTCAGGATGTGCATTAGTGGGTAACTGGATTGGAAGCGGAGTAACTGGGACTCGAAGCAGGCGTTCTGATGTGGGGTGTGAGCATAGCAAACAGCGCGGTAATGGCTGCTCCACAGCATCCTCCCCGAAGCTCCCTTTGACTGTCCTGGTGCCCATTGCGTTTCCCTTCCCTTCCCACCCCACACTTTAACTTTGGAAATGTTTTCCGGTTTTGAGGTGTTTGCCAAGTCCATCCCTAGGGAGGAGTAAGGCAGGTTTCCTGTTCCGAGTTGGTTAATTTACTCAATTTTCTCTTGAATACCAAACACACTGGTATAGAGGCTACATTCAAAGTCTCTTCTTGGGCTGTCGGACGCCACAGGGTAAGTCAGTGAGTCACAGTACACAGGAAGCGGTTTGTCACTGTGGTCTGCCTAGAAGTTGCACTTGTCTTAAGTGGAAGTGGAGGCTGTGAGGAGCCTTGGACTTCTTTGAATCTGTGACAGGTAGCACAGCCTTATCTGCCCTTTCCTGGAAAATGCCTAGCAGGGCCAGGCATTTACAAGTGGCGTTGCTTCTTGAACTGGAAACCAATGCCCTCTGTCACCTTACTCCAGCAATACTTAATCCAGTTGCAGTTAGCCAAGCAAAGCAGATAGGGAAGAGATGCCAAGGCCAAGCGTACTTCACAACTGAGTAGTCCATCCACAAGGCATATGATGAAGAGTTTTCTCCATCCCTTCGCCTCAGTGGCTTGCAAGGCATCCTTGGGATACAGTGTTCAGAGAGTTCTGAAGGTTCTGTGGCACTGATAAGATCAGACATTTTCTTGGAAAATTCTACCATAGGAAATTGCAGCTGGCAAAGATTCCCATAGAGCAATATGCGGTAGGTAGGTATAGGAGGAAATACCAATCAAAGGAAAGTTTGAGGAGAGGAAAGTCTGAGCAATTCCATTAGAACAGGTTGACTCACCAAACCGGAGTCTGTTCTAAGAAATTAAACAAAAAAAAGATGATGGGGCCAGCGTTGTGGCACAGCAGGTTAAGCTGCTGCTTGTGATGCCATCGTCCCATATGGGAATGCCAGTTTGAGTCCTGGTTGCTCTTCTGTCCAGCTCCCTACTAATGCACCTGACAAGGCAATGGAAGATGGCCCAAGTGCTTGGACCCCTGCCATTTATGTGGGAAACCTGGATGGAGTTCTAAGCTCCTGGCTACAGCCTGGTGCAGACCTGGCTGTTGGGACCATTTGGGGAATGAACTACTGGATGGAAGATCTCTCTCTGTTTCTCCTTCTTTCTCTATCATCCTGCCTTTCAAATAAATAATAAATAAACACATATTTTAAAAAGATGAAACAAAGCCATGAAATCATAATAAACAAATGAATTACAAAATGAATGGGAATAGGCTTTTCATAGAAATCACTTGTTTCTAAATTTCTGGGGGAGTGATCATAAAGATAAATCTGAGATAATGTAGTCTGAATCCATTCATTCATTCAGGGCACATCAGGTGCCAGATCCATATATACCAGAGGCTTGGAAAGCAATGGTAAGGAAAAGCATCCCTGTCCTAGCTTCAAAAGGCTGACGCATTCTCGCAGTCCAAGGCACAAATGAAGAAGGGCAGCGGTGGGGGAGAAACTGGCCGTGTGAGGGCACAGAGAGAGGGCCCCGCCTAGCTGCGGCTCCTGGAAACACCAGCTGATATCAAGGTGGCTGAGCTGACGTCCCAGGGTGAAGGATGGTTTCATTGAGGACAAGAGCCAAGGAGAGTGGGGGAGGGCGGTGTTTTTGGCAGAGGGCACTGCAAGTGCCCAGTCCCTGTGATGGGAAGAAAGAAGATGCATTTGAGGAAGGGAAAGGCAGCTGTGGGCACAGCAGTCAGGGTGACAGGAAAGAAAGTTCTGTGAGATGAGGCTGGTGGCTCAGGCTCGGCCCGCACCACGTCATGAAGGATTTCAAGCAGGAGAGACGGCGCGCTAGGATTTGCCACTTATAGAACCACCGCCTGCGGTGTGCAGGGTGGACTGGGGCCAGCCGCAGGTTGAGCAGCCAGTCAGTGCACCAGTGCCATAGCCCGCGTGAGGGGCTGAGGTTCGGCTGTAGGCTGCGGCTGGGGAGAGGGCCGGCTGCGGGAAGTCTGAAGTGGGGGAGGCTGGGAGGGGCAAATCGATGGGACTTGACAGACTGGATGTGATGCACAGGCAGAGCTGAAGGGAGCCACTTGGACTTCTGACCCATAGTACTTGAGAACGGATGATATTCCGTTTTGGATTTTAAAGGAGTGTCTCTAATGGTTTTCTGTAAATAGGTAGTTGTGGTGTAACTTTCCACAAGGACCGACAGATTCACTTACAGAAAATCATTAGGAAAAGCAGTGAACCGTGAGAAGAGGCTGCTTGTGGGAGAGCCAAATACTGATGTGGGAAGCCTCGGGAGTCTAGAACTTGGCCTGGAACTTGGTCTGAGTAATGGCAGGAGGAAGGTCATCAAGATGCCCCATTACATTTTTTTCCCAAACGATTTGAACAAAAGCCGGGAAGCCGAGAGGAGAAGGAAGCGTGGGGGTGGGGGGGAATATGTGAAGTGCGCCCGTGTTTGAGCAGGAACACGAGAAGGCCTGTCAGGTGGTCTTGCGTATGGAACACGCCGAGCCAAAGATTGTTCCCCTCAAAGGAAAGCTCGAGATTGGGAAATTGCGTTTTGACCAGCTGCCAAACCAGCCGTGTTCTGTTTTCGAAGGTGATTGATATGCCGGAACACAACCCGGGAGATCTTGGAGGAACGATGAGGCTGGGAATCAGAAGAACTGTCTTCAGAACTGAAAATTCAATATTGAGTAAGTTTCCCAGATTGTTTATTTCTTAAGATGTTGGATGTTGTTCATGGGAGCACATGGGAGCCCAGCACTGGTGGGAGTTCCAACTCCCTCTCTAACCTGTCTCCCCTGCCTTCGCCGACCTTCCACGTGGGGCATTCCTGTCCCTGGAAAAGTTCTCTCTAGAGTGGGCCTCAGAAGGATACAACTGAATGCCCCTTCTCATCTGATCTACGTGACACCCTGTTCAGCAGGCTGCTTTGTGAGTTACAGGTGCTTTTGGAGTTGAACTTGGACTGGGAGAGACGGGCCTGATTCATCCTCAGTATTTTGAATCCTTAGCTCTCCATTATTTTGAAACAGACTATTTTGTTAGGAAAAAAAGGATTTATTTATATTTGCTGGGCAGAGTGACAGGGTGAGGTCAAACAGAGAGAGAGGGAGAGATCTTCCATCTGCTGGTTCACTCCCCAAATGGCCACAACAGCCATGTCTAGGCCAGGCTGACATCAGGAACCAGGAAATCCTTCCTGGTCTCCCACATGGGTTGCCAGGAACCCAAGTATTGGATCATCTTCTGCTTGCCCAGGTGCATTAGCAGGAAGCTGAATTGGAAGTGGAGCAGCTGGGACTCGAACTGGAGTTCTGATACAGGGTACTGGCACTGCTGCACCCAGTGCCAGCCCCAGGCTGCCCGTTTCATTGTTCCCAGTCTGTTTGACTGGTCTTAGCAACTCATTTGTGAACTTCCTGAGGGGCAGGGCAGTTAGGTCTCTCAGTGGTGTGTATCTCTATTCCCCCATATGCCTTAGCATGTGGAGAGGAAAGGGTGCTGTGGTTTGCCACCTGGCATTTTGCTCCTAATAAGGCTAATTCTAATTTCTGTGGAACTGTTTTCATAGATTAGCATGCATATGAGAATCATTTACTATGGAATAATCCCAAAGCCCTTAGATTGATTTGATAAATATGTCTTGGGGCAGGTTTTTGGTAAAGTGGTTAAGATGCTGCTTGGGATGCCTGCATCCCATATCAGAGTGCCTGGGTTCAAATCCTGGCTCCTCCACTTCTGATCCCTGGGAAGCAGTCAGTGATGGCTCAAGTACTTAGGTCCCTGCCACCCATGTGGAAGACCAGGATTGTGTTCTGGGGTCCTGGTTTCAGCCTGGCCCAGCCTGGCTGGTGCAGGCATATGGGGAATGAACCAGCAGGTAGAAGATCTCTCTTTGCCTATCTCTATCTCCGACTCTGTCTCTGTTGCTCTGCTTTTCAAACTAAAAAAAAAAAAGTGCCTTCCTCATGCTATATGCACTATGCTAGTTTCTGCATTTACAGCAGTGACCAGGACAGATACCAGCCCTGCTCTCCCGGGGCCTGCAAAACAAGTGGAAAAAGTGTGATCAAAGGGTAAGAGCATGGAGCTAAAGAGGCCAGACAGGGAGCGAAGGCCAGGGATCTCAGGGAGCCAGTGTCACTCCCAGGAAGTTAAAAGAACACCTTAGACAATTATCTTCTTAAGGAAGAATAAGACCAGAAATTTGAATTTCTCTTTTGTGGATGAATACAAAGCTTCTAAGGAATATAAAGCTTCCTAGCAAAGATAAAATTCAAAAAGAAAAAGTTTCAAAGTGAATCCATTTCCCTCCTGTGTGAGGATAAGAAGTCATTGTGCCCTAAGTGACTAACATTTTTCTTTACAAATAGAAGACTTTTTTTTTCTCTTCGGGGATGTTAACGATCCTTTGGCTTTCAGATGTTTTCAGATACTTTGAAACTTTGTTCAAATAATTGCTTGACAGAAAATGGTGAGTGAAAAAAAATGCTTTAAAATTGTATCTGCTGTAAAAGAGTCGATGGCAATCATACTAAGCTTTTTGAAAAGAGCATTATACTCAATATACTTAGAGACTTGATGGAAATAAGACTGATCTAAGATGTATTTTCTTTGCAATAGGCAGAAAATAAGGTTGATGGTTTTTATGAATCTTAAGTATAGCATCAAACCTTGTTTTGAAAAAATTTTAAACAGCTTTATTGAGATATAATTCACATACCATACAATTTATCTGCTAGTAGTATACAAATTATTGGTTTTTTTTTGTACTTCTAGTGTTCTGTAACCGTTGCCACAGTCAATTTTAGAGCACTTTCATCACTTTACATAGAAATTCTGTACCCCTTATATCTTTACCCCCCACTCTCCTTAGCCCCTAAGCAACTACTCATCTATCTCCTGTCTGTAGATTTGTCTACTCTGGACATTTAGGTAATTGGAGGTACTTATGAAAAGGTAGTCTTTTGAGTCTGCCTTCTTTCACTTAGCATAATATTTCCAAAGTGTGTCTATGGTTAGCATGTCTCAATACTTCTTCATTCTGTTTAACGGTCAAATAATATTACATTGTATGTGTGTATCCCATTTGGTTTATCCATTCATCAGCTGATGGACATTTGAGTTGTTTCCAGGTGATAATTTGTTGGATTTTGTTGCCTTAAATCTGAGTTCTGTTTCATAGTTTGCAAAAGGTATGTGGTGTATAGACCTGTGGTCCTCAAGAAGCATAGGGTTCGGCCCTCCCACCCATGTGAGCTTGTCTTCCAGTGGTCTCCACTTTGCTTGACTCTGTTGGGTATCATAAGAACAGCTCCATAGTGTTCTGTAAGCTTTTTCCCCCCAGTTTGTATATTTCTTTTGTAGGATCTTATTTTTTTAAAAAAAGATTTATTTAATTGAAAGGCAGAGTCAACAGAGAGAGGGAGATCTTCCAACTGCTGGTTCTCTCCCAAAATGGCAGCAATGGCTGCGGCCAGGCCAGGCCAAAGCCAGAAACCAGTGGGTACATGGGCCCAAGCACTATTTTCCCAGGCACATTAGCAAGGAACTGGATTGCAATGAGAGCAGCCAGGACTAGCTGGCCCCCCTTAACTTTTTCTTTTTTTTTATGATTTATTTATTTAGTTAAAAGAGTGACAGGGAGATTTTCCATCCGCTGGTTTACTCCCCAAATGGCCACACTGACTGGGGCTGGGCCAGACTGAACCCAGGAACCAGGAGCTTCATCCAGGTCTCCCATGTGGATGCAGGAGGCCAAGGACTTAAGCCATCTTCCACTGCTTTCCCAGGCACATTAGCAGGGAGCTGGATCAGAACTGGAGCAGCCAGTACTTGCACCAGTGCCCATATGGGATACTGGCACTGCAGATGGTAGCTTAACTTTCGGCGCCGCAGCACTGGGCCCCTAGTTATTCTTTTACAAGCTGGAACATTTCTGTTCTAGGATTCCGCCCCACTCCCTGCCCCTGTTGCACATTCCCCAGTCAGCACATTTTTGCAAGAATGGTATGAACAAAATATATTTGCCTATATTGCATATGAAAAATTGCTAGAAACTGTTTGATGCTATTCATTTTTTCTTCAAATTTGATTTATAGTCAAATGCTTACAATGCTTTGGATTAAGTGGACAAACCAGAGAAGTAAAGACTTCTTTAGTCAAACAGAGTGGCTTCGGGACCGACATTATGGTGTATCAAGGTTAAGCTGCTGCCTGTGATGTCAGTGTCCCATATGGGCATCAGTTTGAGTCCAGGCTGCTCCAGTTCTGATCCAGCTCCCTGCTAATGGCCTGGGAAAGCAGTGGAAGATGGCCCAAGTGTTTGGGCCCTTGCCCACATGGGAGACCCAGATGAAGCTCCTGGCTTCAAACTGGCCTAGCCCTGGTCATTGTGGCCATTTGGGGAGTGAATCAGCAGGTGGGAGACTTCTCTCTGTCTTTCCCTCTTTCTGTCTGTAACTCTGCATTTCAAATAAATAAATTAACAAATCTTTTAAAAAAGAGAGAGCATAGCTTGAAATAAGATTGAAGCCTACCATTATTGATAGATACAATGGCCAGATTACTAGTGATTCTAATTTTTTTAAATATTTATTTTATTTATATGAAAGACAGAGTTATAGAGAGAGGTAGGGGGAGAGAGAGAGATCTTCCATCTGAATCTACCGATTCACTCCCCAGATGACCGCAATGGCTGGAGCTACGCCAATCCGAAGCCAAGAGCCAGGTGCTTCTTATGGGTCTCCCTCGTGGGTGCAGGGGCCCAAGGACTTGGGCCATTCTCCAGTGCTATCCTAGGCAATAGCAGAGAGCTGGATCGGAAGAGGAGCAGCCGGGACTAGAACCGGTGCCAATATGGGATGCCAGCGCTTCAGGCCAGAGCTTTAACCCGCTGTGCCACAGCACCAGCTCCGATTCTAATTTTTATATTCAAAAACAATTCCTCTTTTTCCTTTAGTCAACTGTTAGTCCCTTAAGGGTTATGAGAACTGTGACTTCCCTTTTCCCAAAGTGGCGATTGTAGGTGTAAATTGATTTGGACAGAAGTGCTAGAGGGGAACATTTGCTCTATTTATAAGAAATGTGTTCCCAGAGGATCACTCCTGTCCTGCATTCTGTGTGTGTTGTCTTTGTCTGCAAAAGTGTTTTCTTATAAAACGACAGCGTGGGGGAATTGTCAAAGTTATTTCAAGGGTCTTTAGAAATGAGATATATTTCTTTTAAAAAATATTTATTTATTTGAAAGTCAGAGTTACACAGAGAGAGGAGAGGCAGAGAGAGAGAGGTCTTCTATCCGCTGGTCCTCTCCCCAACTGGCTGCAATGGCCAGAGATGTACCGATCCAAAGCCAGGAGCCAGGAGCCTCCTCCGGGTCTCCCATGTGGGTGCAGGGGCTCAAGGACTTGGACCATCTTTCATTGCTTTCCCAGGCCATAGCATAGAGCTGGATCAGAAGTGGAGCAGCTGGGACTTGAACTGGTGTCCACATGTGATGCCGGCACTGCAGGCAGCAGCTTTACCCACTATACCACAGTGACAGCCCCTGAGATATAGTTCTAAATCATGTCTATAACCCTATGCCTATGTATAAATTGCAGATTCATGGTGTTTTCCAAACTTCATCTATCGGGCTTAGTTTTTACATAGCTTTTCTTGTAGCCTAACTTTTTCAGGAAGTATGATCTGCTGATTCATTTCCTGTTGATACACATTTCAAGTTGGTTCTAGCATTTTTGTTCTTTTGAATGTTTCCTTAGGCTAGATTTCCAGGAGTCAGAATATTAGGTCAGAGTATATGAATGCTTTCATGAATGATAATTTTTCTAAAGCTTTATTTATTTGGAAGTTAAGAATCAGCAAGGGAAGAAAAGAGAAAGAGAGAGCTGGTCCAGTCCTCCCCCCGCCCCCATGGCTGCAACAGCTGGGACTGGGCCAGGCTGAAGCTAGGAGCCAGGAGCTCCATCCAGGTTTCCCACATCGGTGGCAAGAGCCCAGGCAGTTGGGCCATAGCTGTGCCAATCTGAAGCCAGGAGCCAGGAGCTTCTTTCAGATCTCCTATATGGGTACAGGGGCTCAGGCACTTGGGCTGCCCTCTACTGATTTCCCAGGCCATTAACAGGGAGCTGGATCAGAAGTGGAGCAGCTAGAACATGAACCAGTGCTGTATGAGATGCTGGAGCCACAGGCAGAGGCTTTACGCACTATGCCACAGTGCTGGCCCCAAAAATATAATTCTGTTTTTTTTTTAAGATTTATTTATTTATTTGAAAATCAGAGTTACACATAGAGAACACAGAGAGAAGGAGAAAGAGAGAGAGGTCTTTCATTTGCTGGTTCGCTCCCCAGTTGGCCACAACAGCTGGAGCTATGCTGATCTGAAGCCAGGAGCCAGGACCTTCCTCTGGGTCTTCCTGCATGAGTGTAGGGGCCCAAGCACTTGGGGTATGTTCCACTGCTTTCTCAGGCTATAGCAGGGAGCTAGACCAGAAGTGGAGCAGCCGCGATTTGAACCAGCGCCCAGATAGAATGCTGGCACTGCAGGCCGTGGCTTTACCTGCTATGCCATAGTGCTGGCCCCTGTATATCTCAATTTAAAACCTCATTTTCCGCTGTGGCACAGCAGGTTAAAGCGCTGACCTGAAGCACTGGCATCCCATATGAGCGCCGATTCGAATCCTGGCTGCTCCTCTTCCGATCCAGCACTCTGCTATGACCTGGGAAAGCAGTAGAAGATGGCCCAAGTCCTTGGGCCCCTGCACCCACGTGGGAGACCCGGAGGAAGCTCCTGGCTCCTGGGTTCGGATCAGCGCAGCTCTGGCCATTGCAGCCATCTGGGGAGTGAACCAGCAGATGGAAGACCTCTCTCTCTCTGTCTCTACCTCTCTCTGTAACTCTTTCAAATAAATAAAATAAATTTTTAAAACACAAAAAAACCCTCATTTTCTTTGGGACAATAGACAGTAGGACTTGTCTCTCCTTCTGTGATACCATTAATTGATTGATTAACTCCTGAAAAGGCATTGGCAAAGCAGGGTAAGTGGCTCAGAGCAGGGAAGTGTGCAGTGGGCTGCTTGGAAGAGTGAGAAATCCTGAAGGGGGTGTGGCTAGAGATGCAGCAGGGCAGGCTCAGGTGAGCGGCCAGCCACGGGCTCACAGAGGGGCTTTGCTACTTGAGGACTGGAAGACTAAAAAGAAACTATTGGTTTGCTTGTGGCTGTCAGGTGAGCACAAGAGATGAGAACACAGTGACCACGAAGACATTCAGGCAGGGCTCAGAGCTCCCTTAAGTGCTGGCTGGCAGCTTGTTTGCGTGTCTCCCGAATATCACAGAGCTCAGCCGTCGTTGAGAACGCCGTGGGACCTGTTGGAAGGGATTAGTAGCTGGCTGGGGACAGTACAGTTTCCACAACTGGAGACCAGAGTTCTGAGAATATCCTCAGGATAGGTGATGACAGCTGGCAGAGGCGGCCGCAGAGCCCTGCTGGGGGTGATGGTGACAGGAAGTCGGGGGGGGGGAGGGGGGGCGGCAGTGACGCCATCCGGATGTAGCAGGTGAAGATGGAATGCCTTAAGGAAAGACCCATGCCTTGCAGCGGCCTCTGCATTTCCTTTCTTATATTGAGGAGAAGCATTTCACTGTAATGGTTCCTCTGCCTCGCTCTAAGAGAATAAAAAGAAGAACACAGGCAGGAGGCCGACTGGGAAGATCCTGAGTGTGCCCCAGTGGTGAAGATCTGGGCAAAATTCACGGAACTGCAAGTGCAGAGTGCTTACGGCAGAATCCAGAAGCACGCAGAGAAATGGGAGCACGGTGGGACACCTTTTTCAGGACTAGAAAGATTGCTTGTGCTTTCTCACGTCTTAGCAAAGCAGCGATACAGGAAAACAGCTTCTCGTTCCTTGTGTCGTTGAATTGTTAGGGAGTTTTTTTGTTTGTTTGTTTGTTTTGTTTTTTATTTGACAGGTAGAGTTATAGGCAATGAGAGAGAGACAGAGAAAAAGGTCTTCCTTTACCGTTGCTTCACCCCCTCAAGTGGCCGCTACGGCTGGCGCTGCACCGATCTGAAGCCAGGAGCCAGGTGCTTCCTCCTGGTCTCCCATGTGGGTGCAGGGCCCAAGCACTTGGGCCATCCTCCACTGTACTCCTGGGCCACAGCAGAGAGCTGGACTGGAAGAGGAGAAACCGGGACTAGAACCCGGGGTGCTGGTGCCACAGGTGGAGGATTACCCAAGTGAGCCAGGCGCCGGCCCCATTAGGAAGTTTTTAACAATACACCATAAGAAAAACCTTGTCTGGGTAAGTGAGGTGGTTTACAAAAACAGTTTACAGGAGAGATTGCCAGGGATCTAGAGAGCCTGGAAGTCCATGCTGTGCTCATTTGCCAGTGTGCAGAGGAGCAAGCTGGGGCCTCAGGAGAGGAATCTGCCAGGTGGCCGCCGCGCCCACAGACTCCAGGTCCACTCCGAACAGGTGGCTCCTTTCCTTGCAGCTTCTTGCCCTTTCCCGGGGAAACCACTTGCTCAGGTGTATTTCTTAATATGGAGATTCGTAGGTCTGCAACGTAGCTCTTCGATCCTAACAACAGATGGCATTTGTGCCCCGCCCCCTTAGGAGACTCCACCTGGCACAGGCCCTGCGAGCGTCTCAAAGCTGGCATTCAGAATGGAGCGTCCACTAGGGTAGTAGTGGGAGGGGCATTGAGGAGAGGGGAGCAGGTGTCCTATATCTTGCAGGTTCTGTTGAGGCCCTCTTCTCCTGCTTCCTCGCTCCCCACCTGCCAGTGTGGACTAGCAGAAGAATACATACCATCTAAGAAAAGAGGTGCTGAGAATGAGATAAGAATACTTCATAGAATAGAAATGACATAAAATGATGAGAAAAATGTGACACTGCAATATGGAGTTAAAAGCAGTGGTACGCATTTTTAAACTAAGGTATTTTATACTAGAAAATCAAGATAAAAACAGAACACAAAATCAAAATTAAGCAAAGAGGATGAGTCTAGGTACTTAAGAGAAATGAGATGTTTCCTCAAAATTGCGGGGCCAGTGCTATGGTGCAGTGGTTTAAAGCCCTGGCCCACAGCACCAACATCCCATTTGGGTGCCAATTTGAGTCCCAGCTGCTCCACTTCTGATCCAGCGCCATGCTAATGTGCCTGGTAAAGCAGAGGAACATGGCCCAAGTCCTTGGGCTCTTACACCCACCTGGGAGACCCAGAAGAAGCTTCTGGCTCCTAGCTTTGGATCGGCTCAGCTCCAGCCATTGCAGCCATTTGGGGAGTGAACCAGCAGATGGAAGGCCTCTCTCTCTGTCTCTACCTTTTTCTCTAACTCTGTCTTTCAAATAAATAAAATAAATCTTAAAAAATTAATAATATCAACCCCCTCCATTTAAAAAAAAATTGGAGGTGGGGTCCCTGTTGTGGTGTAGTTGGTAAAACTTCCGCCTGAAATGCTGGCTTCCCGGCCAGCGCCACAGCTCAGAGGCTAATCCTCCGCCTGCGGCGTTGGCACTCCGGGTTCTAGTCCTGATTGGGGCGCTGGATTCTTTCCTGGTTGCCCCTCTTCCAGGCCAGCTCTCTGCTGTGGCCAAGGATTGCAGTGGAGGATGGCCCAAGTGCTTGAGCCCTACACCCGCATGGGAGACCAGGAGAAGCACCTGGCTCCTGGCTTCGAATCAGCGTGGTGCGCCAGCCACAGCGCGCCAGCCGCGGCGGCCATTGGAGGGTGAACCAACGGTAAAGGAAGACCTTTCTCTCTGTCTCTCTCTCACTGTACATTCTGGAAAAAAAAAAAGGAAAGAAAAAGAAATGCCGGCTTCCCATATGGGTGCCAATTTGAGTCCCAGCTGCTCCACTTCTGATCCAGCTCCTTGCTCATGTGTCTGGGAAAGCAACAGGAGAGTGCCCCAAGTCCTTGGGCCAAGTCCTTGGGCCCCTGCACCCACGTGGGAGACCTGGAAGAAGCTCCTGGCTCCTGGCTTTGGATCAGCCCAGCTCCTGCCATTTGTAGCCATTTGGAGAGTGAACCGAGGGATGGAAGACTCTCTCTCTGTTTCTGTCTCTGTCTCTCTGTAAGTCTGTCTTTCAAATAATAAGATCTCTCTCTGTCTCTCCCTCTCTATCTCTGCCTTTCAAATAAATACATAAATTTAAGAAAATCAAAATTGGAGGAATGATGTCTGCAATCCAAAACCAATAAAGAAAAAAGGAGAAAGCTGGCAGCTGGCCTCGACTCTGTACTTTCTCTTTTTTTTTTTTTTAAAGATTAACTACCATGAGGGTGGGGGTGGGCAAGACCTTTAATGGGTTAAAATATATCAGACAGAACTACCCAGTCGCAAAGTAGAGAAAGAAATGGTGTAATTTGGCAGAGTGATTTGTTTCTGATAGCACCTTAGACACGTGGTGGGTGTCTTGCTGCCTACATTGTGAGTATTTTATAGGTCCTAAGATGTCAGTTGTCTTTCTCCAAAGCTTTGCTGACGTTAGGAGACATTTGCTGCACATTAGGCTTATGTACAGTTAATCTCTGTTGCATTTAAAAAGTTTTTTATTTGAAAGGTAGAGTGACAGTGACAGTGAGAGAGAGAGTGTGAGAGTGAGAGTGAGAGAGAGAGAGAGAGAGAGAGAGAGAGAGAGAGAATCAGTCTTCAGTCTGCTGATTCACTCCCCGAATAGCCACAACAGCCAGGGCTGGGACAGGCCAGAGGCAGGAGCCAGGAGCTCCATCCGGGTCTCCCACATGGGTGTCAGGGGTCTAAGTACTTGGTATATTATCCACTGCTTTCCCAGATGCATTATTAGGAAGGGAGCCAGGACTCTAACTGGAGGAGCTGGAGCTGGAACTGGCCTTCTGAAATGGGAAATGGGTGTCCCGCGCAGTAGCTTAACCCACTGTGCCACAATGCCCAGCCCCTAATTCCTGTTGCATTTTATTTTGTCTCCACAAAGACTAGGATGGAAAAGCAGACTGCCATTTGTCGTTGAGATTTTCCCCTGTGCCTAGACCACCACATGGCTTCTGTGCTCAGGACATCAGTCCGGAGGACCACTAGTAACAGCGTTGTGGATCTGCCTCTTCCGGCTGTGTTTTCCAATCAGCCGCGTCTAAGAGCTTTTTGCCCTGTCAGTGAATGTCCTGTAGTTTCAGTGGCAGCATGGGTTGGTTGGTCCCAACTGGAAGTGCATGTGGGAGTGACTAAGGTGCTTGTTTTTTTTTTTTTTTTTTAAGATTTTATTTATTTATTGGAGAGGTAGAGTTACAGATGGAGAGAGGGAGAGACAGAGAGAAAGGTCTTCCATCCACTGGTTCACTCCCCAAATAGCCGCAACAGCTAGAACTGGGCTGATCTGAAGCCAAGAGCCAGGAGCTTCTTCTTGGTCTCCCACGTGGGTGCAGGGGCCCAAGGACTTGGGCATCTTCCACTGCTTTTCCAGGCCATAGCAGAGAGCTGGATCAGAAGAGGAGCAGCCGGGTCTTGAACTAGCGCTCATATAGAATGCTGGCATCACAGGCGGAGGCTTAGCCCACCACGCCACAGTGCCGACTCCCATCAAGGTGCTTTTTAAAAGCGCACATGCCTGCACACCTCACTGAGAATTATCTAATGAGAATCTCTGGCACCATGCCCTGGCATGAGCATTCTTAGTTTTATTTTGTTTTCAAGGTGTTCTCAGAATTTAACTGGTGTCATTTTGAACTGATTCTTTTTTATTTTTTATTTTTTGACAGGCAGAGTGGACAGTGAGAGAGAGAGACAGAGAGAAAGGTCTTCCTTTGCCGTTGGTTCACCCTCCAATGGCCGCTGCAGCCGGCGCGCTGCAGCCGGCGCACCACGCTGATCCGAAGGCAGGAGCCAGGTGCTTCTCATGGTCTCCCATGGGGTGCAGGGCCCAAGCACCCGGGCCATCCTCCACTGCACTCCCTGGCCACAGCAGGGAGCTGGCCTGGAAGAGGGGCAACCGGGACAGAATCCGGAGCCCCTACCGGGACCAGAACCTGGTGTGCCGGCGCCACAAGGTGGAGGATTAGCCTATTGAGTCACGGCACCGGCCAGAACTGATTCTTAACATAGAGTTTTAAAGAAAAGTTTAATATTTTTAGCTAGTATAGCAACTCTTTAGTTTTGTAAATTCATTTTTGAAATATTTATAAGCAATCAAGAAAGATTTTGAAGCACAAAGTAAAATTTCTAACATTCTAGAAACAAATTAAATAATATCCTATATACATTATACATAGATCTATTTCATTTAATCAACAGATATTTACTGAATACTTCCTTTTGTACTAGGTTATGTCCCGGCACCATGATGCAGTAGGTTAATGCTCCATCTGTGGCACCGGCATCCCATATGGGCGCTGGTTCTAGTCCCGTCTGCTTTACTTCCAATCCAGCTCTCTATTGTGGCCTGGGAGAAGCAGTGGAAAATGGTCCAAGTCCTTGAGTCCCTGCACCCGTGTAGGAGACCGGGAAGAAGCTCCTGGCTTCGGATTGGTGCAGCTCCAGCCGTTGCAGCCATTTGGGGAGTGAACCAACAGAAGGAAGACCTTTCTCTCTGTCTCTCCCTCTCACTGTAACTCTGTCTCTCAAATAAATAAACAAAATCTTAAAAAAATTGAGAGAAGAATACCTCTGTAGTCTGGTAAATTGTAGAGCTTATGTTCTTGTTCCATTCGTTCTATTTGGATCTTATTATCTGGAGCTAGCAATAGCAATCACTTACATGGTTTGCTTACCATTCTAAGTGCTTCACACATTTTGGTTTATTTAACCTCCATGATAACCCTAGAAAGTGGGGGCTATCATTCCCATTTGCAGATGAGGAAACAGAGGCAGAGACATTAGCACTTTATCTGAGCCACACATCCATTAAATGGTGTGGTAGAATTTCAAGGCAGGTAGTGTGGCCCAGAGTCACTACATCTCTCCCTCCCTTCCTGGCACTTCTGAGCTATTTTAGAAGCACCATGCAGTTTCAGAAGTTCTCATGATAGCCTGCTGGTCCTGAACCCTCAGGCACACTCTAGAGATTCATGCCATTTTTCTCACCATCTCTGGTGATGTTGGCAGGCCGTGTTATTGGATTTACTAAGTCCTCTGTTGCATTGAAGGAAGCAGAGAAGAAATTGGCCCGTAGGAGGAAAAAATAATGGACAGAATCAGAGGTCGTAGAAGACATAGGATCCTCTGAAGGTTAGGTCCATATTATTCAACCCCTTTTTTCTGTAACTTCCTGATGGGATGTGTGTGTGTGTGTGTGTGTGTGTGTGTGTGTGTGTGTGTGTGTGGAGAGAGAGAGAGAAAGAGCGAGCGAGCGAGCCAGGAGCCTCCTCCAGGTCAACCACATGGGTGCAGGTGCAGAGGCCCAAGGAGTTTCGCCATCTTCCACTGTTTTCTCAGGCCACAGCAGAGAGCTGGATTGGAATTGGAACAGCCGGGACTTGAACCGACACTGCAGGCAGTGGCTCTACCTGCTACACCACAGCACCAGCCCCTTTTCAGCCCCTTTTCTTGAGAGGTATCTGGTGATGGTGCAGTGCCTTTTCACCTGACACTGCAGTCTCCAAGCATCTCACTGACCGCCGTGCCTATTGCCACACAGGTTACGCCCACGACACTGCCCTGAGCTGCAGCCTCTCAGCACATGAATGTGTTGAGCTAACTCCGCAGATGATTCTGAGCCACATAATGCTGGTATTAGAGGTCCTATCATTTAATCTACCAGTCTAATTGTTTTAAAGATTTATTTTATTTATTTGAAATGCAGAGTTACAGAGAGGCAGAGAGAGAGAGAGAGGTCTTCCATCTGCTGGTTCACTCCCCAGTTGGCCACAACTGCCGGAGCTCTGATCTGAAGCCAGGAGCTTCTTCTGGGTCTCCCACATGGGTGCAGGGGCCCAAGGACTTGGGCCATCCTCTGCTGCTTTCCCAGGCTATAGCAGAGAGCTGGATCAGAAGCAAAGCAGCTGGGACTCAAACTGGCGCCCATATGGGATGCCGGCACTATAGGTGGTGGCTTTATCCGCTACTCCACAGTGCCAGCCCAGGTCTAATATTCTTCCTACCAGTTTGTTTGCAGTTTGTAAGCTACTAGGTAGTGCTACAGTGCTCATCTTCATGGTTAAATATTTCTTCTCATTTCTATTTTCTGGAGTAAATTTTTAGAAGTCAAATGTTAGAGTCAGTGAAGAGGTCTATTTTTAAGGAGGTACATAAACTAATATGCCCAGTAATGTGTGGAAATAGGAGGCATTGGTGCCATGGAAACAGCACTGGGACCGGTGAGAGACCTGTACTGCCCACCAGGGTAGTGTTTGGTGCAAATCCTTTGGTTTGATTTCCTTTCCTTTGGTTTCATTTTCTTCTTTTGTAAAATGAGCCCCATTGTGAGTCTTCATCAAAGTGACATCATTCATGGACATTACTTGGTCTCTCAGTCCCATGGGCAGGTGCATAAAATAGAGCACAGATCTGCTGGGTTCCTCGATAGACTTGTATACCAGTGAGCTTCCCGCTCTGCAATGGAGATGACTTACTTGAAAACTGCTTCAGGGCTTTGAAGAAGTTATCACCATCCTCTAATGTAAGAGGAGAAAATCTAGATTACTACCCGGAGACTGGTCATTTGTAGGCCTTGATAGACAGGTGGAGCTCAAAGAGGCTTCCTCTATGCTTTTACCACAGTTAGGATTCTAGAGCAGATTGCTCCAGTATTAATTTCACTCTTTATCTTTACAGGAAAACTTTACGGTGATGTTCCTTTTATAGAAGAAAGACACAGACATCGGTATGAGGTATGATTCCTACGCAGGATTACTGCAGAGTGTGGAAGCTTAGTGCCAGGAAGCCTAGGGGTGATAAGTGGGCCCTCTAGAATACTGTCCAACCTGCTGGTATCTGTGGGGCTCAGGGAAGGTATACCAAATTTCCCATGGTCTTTCAGTTCCAGAACAGAGGGGTGGGAGTTGGGGGGAGATTCTTCCTCTTGGCTTTCTGAAGGCAAAAACCTTTTAAGTATCAATACATAGTGCACACCTCAAGATGGAAAGGGGAAAGGGGAAAGGCAGATGTGGCCTCCCTCCTGTCAGGGAGCTTGCATTCTAAATGGAGGGGGCAAAAAGTTCAATAACGTAGTAATTACATATAAAATCATACATTGAATAAGGGACCTGTAACTAGAATATATAAAAGAACTCTTACATCTCAAAATAATGAATAGCAAGGATCTCAATAGACATTTTCCCAAAGAAGATATACAAATGGCCAATAAACACATGAAAAGATGGTCAATATCATTAGTCATGAGGAAAATGCAAAATAACAGAAAGATACCATTGCACACCAACTAGGATGGCTATAATCATAAGATGAACAACCGTTGACAAGGACATTGAGAACTGGAACCCTCATCTATTGCTGGTGGAAATATACTGTAGTGCAGCCATTGAGGGAAGTCCTTTGGAATTTCTTCAGAAGGTTTAGCTTAGAGTTGCCTTAACACCCAACAATTCTACTCCTGGGTATGTGTGGGGAGCAACTCGGACTAGACTGGGTTACTGGAGTTGGGACTTATTCTATGCATCTGCTCTCCCACAATATGGCGCTGAGAAGGGAGAAACAGCTTCTGCTCAGCTGCCTCCAGTTCAACCAATAAACTGTAGGACCTGCTCCTGATTGGAGGAGAGCAGCGTACTCGGCGTGTGGGTAGCAGAGTTGGGATTGGTGGAAGAGGACTATAAAGGAGGAGAGAGACAACATGCACCAGGAACATCTAAGGGGAACATCTAACTGAAGGAACACCTGTGCAGCCCCCGAGAGAGCTGGCCGGCGGTGTGCTGCTCCCCCGTGGAAGTGGGGAATGTGGCAGGGGGAACCGCCCTTCCACGGAAGTGGAAGGGTCGGTAGCCCACCCGGGAAGAACCAGCAACAAACCCGGGGAGGGCCGAGCAGACAAAAGAATAGCGCAGGGTCCTGTGTCGTTCCTCCACGAAGACGGGGAGCGACAGGTATGTACCCCAAAAAATGAAAACAAATATCTATACAAAAACTAGTACGTGAATGGTCATAGCAGCATTATTCATAGTGGCTAAAAAAGTGGAAACAACTCAAATGTCCATTGTCTGATGAGCAGAAAAGCTAACGCTCTTACATCCACACAATGGAATATTATTCAACCATAAAAAGGAATGAAGTACTTGATACATCCTATACCATAGAGGAACATTAGTGTTTGACAAGGGCTGGGGCAGGTCCAGGAGGATGGATTAGGGAATGATAAGTGTACAGGGCTTATTTTTTTCACCAATTATGTTTCACACTTTTGTGAATATAATAAAAGCCATTAAATTGTACACTTTAAATGAGTGAATTGTATGATATGTCAATTATATCTCAATAGAGCTGTTGAAAAGGAAAAATAATTACACATGATGAAAAGTGGTATGATTTTTAAAACTAAAAGAACAGCATATGGGGCTTCGATTGCATGACGGGTGAGACCCCACTTTGAGCATTTTCAGTGAAGGAAAGGTTGAAAAGGAAGCATAACATTTGGGAAAGGGTTGGGGAGGAATGAGTTCAGTGAGGAGAGTGGCCATGGGCACACTCATCAGTACCTAGTACTCTAGTACAGAAGTTACTTCAAGCTCCTCTCTAGAGCTGTTACATACCTATGTAAGGTAAGTGTTGAGGTCATGAGAAATAGAGAGTTTCAATCTTCAAGCAAATTTACAATTTGGGGAGAGAGAAAGCACATATAACTTAGGGAGGACACCATAAGGGGACAGCTAGATCTAGTTGCAAAGTCGAGTCAGAATATCTGCATCACAGTTTTCCATTTTGTGTGTTTTTTGAGTGACAGAAAATGAGCCTCCCAGAGTTCTGAGACTTTCTATCTCAGGTTCATTAGAGAGTTTAACATTAGGCTTTGAGTGTTTAGTATAGAAATTAACTACTAGTTACAGGGTCCTTGGAATGGAAAACCCAAACAATTGATGAAGGATTTTTCATATGCTGATATGTCTGTATTTTTACACTGTGGCTCAAAGACACTTAATTTCTTATATTTCCAGGTGAACCCTAACCTGATCAGCCAATTTGAGCAGAAAGGCTTCAATTTTGTAGGTCAGGATGTTGATGGGGAGAGAATGGAAATCATTGAGCTGGCAAGTAAGTGGGCTCTTCAGTTTTGCAAAGCTTTGTGATGATCTAACATCTTTGTGATGCCTGCAGACTCGGTGGAGAACCAGTTCTCTTTCTTTTCCTCTCTCCTTTGAATTAAATATGCAACTACAGAGTGCATGAGAAACAGAGTACTTATAGTCCTGATCATTTTGGGGTCTATTAGTCTGACTCTACCTTAAAATGATGTATTATTCTGGGTCTACAAGTTATACAAATGCTGCTTCCTTACCATACACCACCCCCTCTTCTGGGGTTTGTCCTGTCATTTAGGCACTCTGGGGAAGGTGGGCAGCTCAACGTTGTGCTCGCTGTCCTCCTTGGAGGAGGAATGACCAAGTGCTTGCCTTGCTACTGGCGACTGGGGTTGAGGTGTGTTGTATAAGGGACCTGGCTCCTCTCCTGCCTGTCCCTGTTGCTCGTGCTCACTAGTCAAGCCTGGGGCCAGCTACTTAACTTCAGAACACTAATCTCTGTACTCACAGTTCTTTATGAGACCAAGCAGAACGCAAACAAGGGACTGCACCTCTCTTGAGGAAAAGCACCAAGGGAGTTGCTTGTGGCTGGGCTGGCACAACCCTGAGCACACAGGCACACATCTTAGGTTCACTACTAGCAAGGCAGAAGGCTGGGTGCTTCTGATTCAGATCTGCAAGGACATGATAAGTCCATGGTCATTGCTGGTCTCAGCTCTTTGTCTTGATGTTCTAGCGCAGGGGTTTACAAACTGCTGCCTGTGCCCTAAATCCATGATCTGTTTGTATAACTCGTGAACTGTAATTTTTTCTTTACATTTTTAAATGGTTAAAAAATACCTGTGACATGTGAAAGTTTTATGACATCAGAATTTCAGTGTCTATAAGTAGTTTTATTGAACATAGTCGTGAGGTGGAAACTTGTTACCTTTCCCTCACCCATCATAAGGGTCATGGCTGCTGCTTCTATAACAAAAGACAAGTTAACAAGAGAAAAACATAGCAGGTTTATTTAGTCAAAGTTTTTAAAAGGTTTTAAATTTATTTATTTTTGCTTACTTGAAAGGCAGGCAGATGGAGGAACAGACAGACAGAGAGAGCTTCCATCTGCCTATTCATTCCCCAAACTCCTGCAATAGCCAGAGCTGGGCCAGGCAAAACCCAGGAGCCTGGAACCCAATCTGGGTCTCTAACGCAGGTGGCAAGTAATTGAGCCATCACCTGCTGCCTCCCGGGGTGAGTGCTAACAGGAAGCCGGAATTGGAAGCAGAGTCAGGACTTGATCCCAGGCACTCTAGTCTGGACACAGGCTTCTCACGTGACATCTAAGTTGCCGAATGCCCCCCCTTCATCAAAGCTTTATGTGGCACAGAAGACTTCAGGAATGAAGGCCCAAAGGCCCAGGGAAAATTGTCTGTTTCTATGCTTAGGTTCAATGAAGAGTGGACATCCATGTGGACATGGGATTGGATAAAGGAGTCTGATCGAATGGAAATAGACTGAGGGGGAACCCAGCAAGGCCTGTGCTCAGGTTCTTCTTGGCCTCTCTATGCAGCATTCCTTCCTCCGGGTACAGGGCAGGACACCTCTGAACCGCAGGTCTCATGGCCTCGTCTCGGAGAATGTCAGCGTTTCTTTATGGCCAGCTCTCGCATAGGAAGGCAGAGGAAGCTCAGAGTGACCGTCTGGCCTCGGAGGTCCTCCCAATTCCCTTCAGTTCCAAGTACATCAGGCTAGTATTTTCTGAGCCCCGGCCGCAGCCACTCTCCTTCATTTATGTCGTGTCTAAGGCTGCTTTTTGTGCTTTAATAGCAGAGATGAATAGTGGGGGAGGAGACCTTATGGCCCGCAAGGCCTAAAATATTTACTGCTTGGCCCTTTACAGAAATGTCTGCCAACCCCTGGTCTACACCCACATGGAACTAACTTAAATGGAACAGTTTCAGGTGCCTGTTTGACCTGTCTGTCCAGATGTTCTCTTGGCACTTCCATCTCAACTTATTTCAAACAAAATGCGCATGTTTTCCAAACTCCCTCTTCCTCCTAGCGATTTCTCCTGTTAAGGTATCATTAGTTTCCTTCTCCCTGATTTCTCACCTTTGCTGCCATTGACATTTGGAGTAGGATCATGCTTTGTCATGGGCCTTGTCCTCTGTACTGTAGAGTTTGGCAACATCCCTGGCCTCTATTCATTGGATACCAGTAGCACCCCCTCCCCCTAGTTGTGCCAACCATAAATGTCTCTGAACATTATTGGGTATTTCTAGGGGAGCATATTCACCTTTGGTTGGGAACCACTCTGCTAAACCAGCAAGCTTGACACTGGACTTGTTAGTCTTCCTTCTCTTTCATAGCCTCTGCTTGTAATCTATTGTCAGGGCCTGCTTTCTCCGTCTCTGGAAATAAAGACTTTGTTTGGGATTACATTCCCATCCCAGCTACACTGGTCCTAGCACATGGTTACTCCAATTCAGGCTTGTTCTTTTTCTTTTTTTTTCAATAGATTTTTTTTTTGACAGATAGAGTTAGAGAGAGAGACAGAGAGAAAGGTCTTCCTTCCATTGGTTTACCCCCCAAATAGCTGCTACGGCTGGAACTATGCCGATCCAAAGCCAGGAGCCAGGTGCTTCTTCCTGGTCTCTCATGCGGGTGCAGGGGCCCAAGCACTTGGGCCATCCTCCACTGCTCTCCCGGGCCACAGCAGAGAGCTGGACTGGAAGAGGAGCAACCGGGACTAGAACCCAGCACTCATATGGGATGCCGGCACCACAGGTGGAGGATTAACCTAGTGAGCCATGGCACCACCACCCCCCCTTTTTTTTTAAAGATTTTATTTATTAATTTGAGAGGTAGAGTTACAGATAGTGAGAGGGAGAGACAGAGAGAAAGGTCCTCCATACACCGGTTCACTCCCTAAATGGCTGCAACGGTGGGAGCTGAGCTGATCTGAAGCCAGGAGCCAGGAGCTTCTTCTAGGTCTCCCACGCAGGTGCAGGGGCCCAAGCATTTGGGCCATCTTCTACTGCTTTCCCAGGCCATAGCAGAGAGCTGGATCGGAAGAGGAGCAGCCAGGACTAGAACTGGCGCCACAGACACAGGTTTAACCTACTGTGCTGTGGCGCCGGCCCCAGACTTGTTCTTAAACCCCTCCTTGTCCCCTGGTTTTCTCCTCTCTGCACTTCCAAACAAGGCCAGGGCTCTGATGATGTAGAGCATGCTGGAGAAACCACTCGCATTTATTGAGTACTATGTGTAAGATACTCTAAAAATGGTGCATGATATCTGAGAACCTACCTATGTACTGGACTACTTACTGTTCTTCTAACCTTCCCACTTCTTTTTCCATGCCTGTGCTACTGTTCCCTGCATCAAATCACTTTTCTCTTGTCCCTTTCCCTTCCTACCTCTACTCTGTTCAAGTGCTTCAGAAGTCCCGACCAGGGAGGAGAACTGACATTGGAGGAGGCTCCTTGAACACAGTAGCATTTTACCTGGATCCCAAATGAAGGAAAGCAATGGATATTTGGTGGACACTATCTAGATGCTTGTCACTAGACCCCTTGCTTGGGACTCTGCCAGCCTGTGTAACCTACAAGGCAGGTGATGCCATTCCCACTTTATAGAGAAAGAGATTGGAGTGCAAAGAGCATAAGTAGCCTGTGCAGGGCCATCCAGTCACTGGTGGGACCGGAGCAAGCTCAGGTGGTCTCCTCCTGCCACCACCCTGTGGGATTTTATTGTTCCTCTTGTTTTCATTGGACACTCGGCATAAGATGGGCAATCCATGCCTAGCGTTGTGAATTAGAGTCGTTGAGGACGTGTTTCCCGGAGTCTTCCTGCTGGAAGTACCCATCATTTAGAATTAAAGCATGGATCACTGGTGTTGAAGCCGCCTAAGTCTTTCCAGTGCGTGAGACTGCAGAGAATTTCATAAGCAAATTGCTAGTTGTTTACTTTGTTCAAGTACTCGTTCTCTTTTTAGTTCTCCTGGTTCTTCTTATTGTGAGCCAACACTTGGGATTTACGTTCCCATTGACACTGTCTGATTTCCTGTGGTTGGGAAAGGAAATGAAAGCTGTGGTAAAACCTTGCAAATTTTAGAAACTGACTGCAAGGGAATTCATTCTATGAAGGCAAATTCCCCGGAAGAGTTGGATCTTAAGTAGCCCTGAGAGGCATATCCATGAATCTCTGTGGCTCCTGAAGGGCTCTGAGAGGAACAGCAAAGCTTGAGATTAGTATAACAGCAGAATTGGGTCCGAGGCAATTAAAAACATTATTTTAAAGGTATCTTAAGTGACAGGCAGATCATCATCAAAGTGAAAACTTTTTGGTCTCTCCTCCTCCTGTTGGCATACTGAGTTTTTGGATAAAGGGATTCAGTGTAATGAAACCAAATACTCTGTCCTTGGCTATGACATGATCCCTCGCTCTGCTCCTGTCTGTAGCAGCATAAAAACACAACTGCTGTCTGCTTTCTTTCAGAGACATCCCAAGATCCTTTGCTGTAAGATTGAGCACATCTTAGATGTAAAACCACATTGTTTACTTTCTTCTAAGTGTGGCTGATTTCTCTTCTCTTCTTGTGGGCACACCTTCCTGTAAGAAGGTGGCATTGCTCTCACCAAGTTTGCATACCAGCATGTTCCTCTCATTCAAGAAGCCGCCTTCTTATGTAGACATAGAGGATTTCTATACTAGACGTTTCTGGGATCAGAGCCATATGATAGAACTTGCTGAAATCCTGGGACTGTTCTTCTCTGTTCAGTATGGTGGCCTCTAGCCATAGGTGCCTACTGAGTGCTTAGAATGTACTCAGTGAAGTTTATTGAATTTAAGTGGCCACATGTGGCTAGAGACTGCCGCTTTGTTATAGCAGAACTTTAAATGATAGTCTTAGGAGAGTAGACACTTCTGTTCAATCATCACTTCCTTGTTACTGAAGTAGCAGCTTTGGGTGTCCAGTGGTAAGTGATGGAATTGGTGAATTTGAATTCCATACTCTATTTTCAGGTCAATTGATAAAGCATCTCTTCGAAAGCTTTAAAGTTATCTTTGCTTCACCCTTTGAAACATTATATTTTGTTATCTTAGTTTGATATAGCAATTACAATTATTTTGCAAAGTTGGGAACACAGCATACTGACCATGCTCTGTACGGTAGTAACTCTGGGATTAGAGAGTTGCTCAAACCGTGTGCTTTCTAATCTGGGAATAAACATGTTTTTTTAAAGTTCTGATTGGAAGGAATTTGGAATCCTCAGATTTTCTATTCAGATTTGGAAATGTTATGCATTTAATTCTGAAGCAGGAGATTGCAGATAGCTGAAAGCTGCTTCTCTGTTCCTGTGACCTCTGGGAGAACTTGAATTGCTCATATATGGGCTTTGTACAACCCTCAATATGAAAATAGCTTAATCCGTCCCCCATGATAATGTAAGTAATATATGCTGATTGTAAAGTTCACACCAATACAGAAAAGTATTAAGGAAGGAAAGAATAGCTTGCACTCTCATTGCCTTGAGACATAATCACCGTTTTCATGTTGAAAGACCATCCACTGATTACTCAGTAACTCTTGCTCATAAGGGGTAAGTTGGCGTCGACTAAGATATGAGTACCAGTTCACTTTTATGGTGCTATGACTGTCCAATGGAAAGCTGTGACTGGAAAAGCAGTTGTCCTTCCTGTACTCCCAGGGGCAACACATATGATCAGTATTGTGTTGGTTTATTCCCGGCACACTTTCCCTGGGAAAGAAGACCTTGTAGGAAATGACATGAAGACTTCTAAGACAAGGAACGTTCCAGGGTTAGCCTAAAAAGTCCAAACGATAGCATGGAAAATAGAGCCAGCTCAAGTCTGTGAAGGACTTCAAGAAACAAGCAGATTTTGGGAAAGCAGATTTCATTGTGCCATTCAAACATTTTTACTTAACTTTGCTCACTCTAACACCTTCTGCCAATAAAATTCTGGGTCTCTTATTAAGTGAGATGTGTTTTACAATTTGGAATTATACTCCAAATATTGATGATGAAAGTAAATGACTGTGATAAGTTAAATAACCGTCTTAGCATTTAATGAACTTTCTTATTCAAAGATAACAGTACCTTTCAGGCAGTTTTCATGTTTGTCTGCTTCAATTGCATCGTGATTGTTCTCATTTCAGATCATCCCTATTTTGTTGGTGTCCAATTCCATCCTGAGTTTTCTTCTAGGCCGATGAAGCCTTCCCCTCCATACCTGGGGCTATTACTTGCGGCAACTGGGAACCTGAATGCCTACCTGCAACAGGGATGCAAACTGTCCTCCAGGTAACCAGCTGGCTGCCCTTAGCAGTGACCCAGGGTGCACGGTTATCAGCGCCTTAGGTTTCTCCCGAGATTTACTATCATTATAGAGTTATTCTTTTAAGTGAAGACTCATTTCTTCCTCTTAAAAAACATGCTGTTTTTCTCTTCATCAAAATAATCAGATCTACAGCAGTAAAAGGTCAGCTTTCCAAATCAGGCTGACAATGAGATTTTCTTTTGTTGTTGGATTAGTAAACATACTGTGAATATTTTATATATTTATTGGCTCTTTGTCTTATGAACAGCCTGTTCATACTCTTTGCCCTTTTAATACTATGTTAGTTGGCAAATATTTTGTCAAAGTCATTTTGTTTTTCTTCTCAGTTGTTAGTCATTTTCATTATTCCTAAAGAGTATGTCCTCCATTATTTATGTTTTTTAAAAAATGATGTAGTCAAATAATTTACTTTTCTGGATTCTGCCTTTAGTATCATGCCTCAAGTCTTCCTCTATGGGGAAATTACATAAATAATATTCCAGATATTTTCCTCTAGCACATTTATGGTTTCCATTTTATAGTTTAAATCTATAATCTGTATGGGTATCATTTTTAGTGAATGTGTGAGGTGGGTATCTTACTCCCTCTCACCTCGCTGAAAATTGTTAGTCAATTGAGTAATTTGGATTTGTTTCAGGGATTTTTATTTTGTGTGATTGATGATTTTACCTCTTTTTTTTTTAAAAAAAAGATTTATTTACTTGAAAGTCAGAGTTACACAGAGAGAGAAGCAGAGGCAGAGAGAAAGAAGTCTTCCATCTGCTGGTTCACTCCCTAATTGGCTGCAGTTGGCCAATCAGGAGCTGCCATTGATCAGGAGCCAGGTCTCCAATGTGGGTTCAAGAACCCAAGCACTTCAGCCATCTTCGCTTTCCCAGGCCGTAGCAGAGAACTGGATCAGAAGTGGAGCAGCCAGGACTAGAACCGGCGCCCATATAGGATGTTGGCCCTGCAGGTGGCGGCTTTACGCGCTATGCCACAGTACTGGTCCTATTTTACCTCTTATACCTGAGCCTTTACTTTTTTTTTTTTTATCATAACATCACTGTAAATGAAGCCTTACTCTACTCTACTCCTATTGTTATCTACAATGTACGTTTCTGGTCTTCCATGTTAACAGTGTGGTGATTTTTAAAATTTTTTTTAAATTTTTAAAATTTTTTTTTTATTTTTATTTGACAGAGTTATAGACAGTGAGAGAGAGACAGAGAGAAAGGTCTTCCTTCCGTTGGTTCACTCCCCTACTGGCTGCTATAGCCAGTGCTGGGCCGATCTGAAGCCAGGAGCCGGGTACTTCCTCCTGGCCTCCTGTGCGGGTGCAGGGGCCCAAGCACTTGGGCCATCCTCCACTGCCCTCCCGGGCCACAGCAGAGAGCTGGACTGGAAGAGGAGCAACCGGGACAGAATCCGGCGCCCCAACCGGGGCTAGAACCTGGTGTGCCGGCGCCACAGGCGGAGGATTAGCCTAGTGAGCCACGGCGCGGGCCCAGTATGATGATTTTTTAAAATCAGGTTCAAGTAAAAAATTACAGTTTCTTTACAATTAAATATTAGTTTGAGGGAGAATTTATATCTTTACTTCTCATTTAAGAGTGTTGTATGTGATAATTGTGAAGGCAGAAGGAACTGGCCAGAATAGCATAAGCTTAGTTAGGGTAAATATCATGATAACTGGGTTTATGTTGCTTAGAAAATTTTTGCCATTGCTGACCTCATCCTAGCTAAAAACTCTCACAATATTGCAGTGGAGCACTGCCAGGATCTGTGCTATGGGGTGTGCAAGGTACTCAAAAACTTGTGTGGGAGAATGGAATTAAAAGATAAGATGATTTTGGTGGAAAAAAATGTTGAAATCCATGCATAGTTTTTTTTTTATGGTATACATTTCCACAGAGTTTTTGAAAACTCCTTGGGTATCTGTGTCATTAAAGCTTGCTTCTTGGTGGTTACCTGCTATGCAAAGCTCACAGCTCTCTAACACTTCCTTTAACTGTGTTCACATGCAAACAAGTTTACATATCTTGCATGTTGAACGCCTTACTGAGCCAGTGATCATTCCTTACCATATTAAACCAGCGCACTGGCTTTCAAGCTGTCCTTGGGGAGCAGGCTGAGGGAGGCTCTCTGTGTTCTGAGGCTCCATGGCTAATGCAGCAGATTGAAATGCTAATGTGCCATCAAATGTATGCTGTGATCCTTTGCAGCCACTATATGTCACCATTATTTCAGGATTATGATAGTGGAGCCAGGCTGGGAGGAATAATTTGCTTATCAATCTCTGGCTATTTGCAAGCATTTATGTGTGGCCTGCCACAGCTGAACTATATGGCCTGCTGATTCCCACACGGGGACTACTGGTCTCTAGGAAAAGCTTCCCAGTAGTTCCTGAGAAAAGTGGCTGTTTGCGAGTGACTCCCAAGCAAGGTACAGTGTGTGAAGTCTTCAAGAAGTTCATGAGAAATGAGATTTATGAAAAACTGCATAGATTTCCAAAGTTATTGGCAGCAATGTAATTTTCTGAAGTATATTCTTCTCTGTTTCCAAGAGAAGAAAAGAGTTCTTTTTCTAAAATTTTTCTCAAATTTTGTTTATTTGAGAGAGAAATTTTCTATTTGCTGGTTCACTCCCCAGGGTCCACATTAGTAGGAAGCTGGAGTCATGAGTGGGAGCCAGGAATCAAACCGTGTACTCTTATGTAGGATACGGACACTTAACCACTAGGCTAGACTTAACAAAATTTGATGTTCTGATGTGTCTGTGAGACAGTTCTTTTGTATCACAACAAACTGGTGTGTTCCTTACCTTAAGGGCAGTGGGCATCTTATTTATCTTTGTCTTCCTGGCTCCCTAAGGGTAGTAAACAACCCCTGTAATAAATTCAGGTACCATGGGATTATGGATTTAGTCTAGTCTACATCTTAACACATTGCAGGTGGTTTTCCAACTAAGAATAGAGACCTTGAATTAATCCAGAGACTGATACCAGGACTCCAGAGGAGCCTGGCACCTGCACTCCTCTCTGAGAACAGTAGAGCTTTGAAAAGCAAATGATGGCTCTGATGGCCGGGCTCTAATGTGAGCCCAGTTGGGGCTGTATTTCTGTCAAGCAAGATTACTGCTTGTAATCAGCCCTAAAACATGTGACAAGGACTATGAACTCTAGAATAATGGCTTCCTTTCCCAGACATTGGCTGATGAGATTCAACTGTAGAGCACATGTACAGCCAATGCCTTTAAAACACAGGCTGCAAAGAGCCTTGGCTTTGAGTAAGCACACCTGAGCTGTGACCGCTGCATTCCAGCCAGCGGAGAGCATTTGTCTTTCAGCAGCTGGGAAGTTACAGTAAGAGTATTTGGGGAATCTAGTGCTGATAAGCTGAATTCTCAGCTTCTGCATTGTCTGTAGAATGGCAGCAGTTATAAAGGACAATTCTGCCTGGTTTTAGGCTGGTAGTCATCTGTTTAAGGGCATAATAGTTTGTTTCTTAAAGATTTATTTGTTTATTTGAAAAGCAGAGTTATAGAGAGCCAGAGACAGAGAGAGAGGTCTGATATCCGCTGGTTCACTCCCCACATGGCCACAATGGCTGGAGCTGTGCTGATCCGAAGCCAGGAGCCAAGAGCTTCTTCCAGGTCTTCCACATGGGTGCAGGGGCCCAAGGACTTGGGCCATCTTCTACTGCTTTCCCAGGCCATAGCAGAGAGCTGGATCAGAAGAGGTGCAGCCGGGTCTCAAACCAGCGCCCATATGGGATGCCGGCACTGCAAGCAGGAGCTTTACCCACTATGGCACAGTGCAGCCCCCAAAGAAAATAATAGTATTTTTTAGGCTTTTATGAGTTATTCAAAAGTACATGCAAACTCAGACTAAAAGTACTGGTTTGGGAGTCCTCCAAGACCGTGCTCACTTTTGGTGATCGGCTAGAAGAAGCCAGAGCGGTTGACCTCATGGCTCATATTTATTACAGTGATACAGTAAGCATGCACAAGAGAGGTCAGTAAGGGAAGAGATCTAGTGGAGTCTGGAGACATTCTGTTACAGTTTTCCTGTGCTCGCTCTCCTGTATAATAAATCATATAGAACCTACCCTCCTTCCAGCAATGAAATTGTGACCGTGTGTATGTGATGTTTCTGCCCAGAGAAGTCCATTTGGCACTCAGAGTTTGGGGATTTTTTTGTGGTCTGGTCGCATAAGCATTCTCTGCCTAGCAAGCACCAAAATTCCAGGTGTCTACCATAAATCATATTGTTTGCACCAATGACTTAGGCCAAGGGGAAGGACCTTATCAGTTAGTAATGGAGCACCCATTGCAAAATCCATGTTCCCAGATAGCTGCCAAGGACCAACACTGCAAGACGGCTCTCCTGAGAACAGTGACCTCAGGCTTGCTCTGTTTAACTCTTTTATTCACAAGCCCAACTAATAAAGCATTTTTAGAATAAATACAATGGGGAATTATGGTCCATTAAACATATCATTGCATTTCTTTGCTGATATATTTCCTCTAAGATTTAACCATAATTTACCCCACATATAACATATAGCTGCAAATTTTCTTGGTCTTGTTGGCATATAGTGTAAAAGAAAGAGATTGCTTCATGTAATTCTAAGAAAATTTTAGGAGACCTCTGTTCATTAGAACAAAATAAAGCCCAACATATATTATCTCTTGAGCGCATAGATCCATCTTTTTGTGCCACAACAGGAGGCAAGGTGGTACAAAAACAATAGGAGGGAAAGTATTTGCTATTTTGCTATATTGGCTTGGCTGTTTCAGACCCAGCCCAACAGTTGAGGCTGTTTCAGAATGAGACAGTCTTTAAAGCAGCGATGGCCCTGGAGCCAGTTCCTTCTGGTTCCTGAATCTTTCTTGTGCTGCTAGGATCAAAGTTCATTCCCTCCTTCATGGTTACCCTTCCCTCTATACTTCTAAAAAATTACTTATGTATTCACTTATATTTTATTTGAAAGGCAGAAAAAGAGAAAGAGAGCTCTCATCTGCTGGTTCACTCCTCAAATGCCCGCAGAAGCCAAGACTGGGCCAGACCAAAGCCAGGAGGCTGGAACTCGATCTGTCTCTCACATGGGTGGCAGGGTCCCTAGCACTTGAGCTGCCTCCCAGGGTGCACATCAGCTGGAAGCTGGAATTGGAAGCGGAGCCAGGCCTCCAACCTGGGCACTCCAAGTGGGATGCAGGTGTCCCAAACAGCATTTTAACTGCTGTGCCAAAGGCTTGCCCCCACCCTACTTTTACCTTTGAACTCTGACAGCACTCAGGGAAAGGAGGAACCTTTTCCTGTTGCCGTTGTCTCTGGTCTCTTTCCTTCTAGGGAGCATGCTGCCTTCCAGCCTGGAAAGTTTCATTTTCTGGTGAATTTTTGATCTAGAAAATTTGAAAAATAGATAAAAAGCACCCAGGGGCTGCTATTGTGGCATAATGGGTTAAGCTGGCACCTGTGATGCTGGCATCTCATATGGGTACCAGTCCGATCCAGCTCCCTGCTAGTGCACCTGGGAAAGTAACAGAAGATGGCTCAAGTCCTTGGGCCCCTGCCCCGAGGTAGGAGACCTGGATGAAGCTCCTAGCTCCTGGCTTTGGCCTGGCACAGCCTTGACCACTGTGGCCATTGTGGCCATTTGAGGAGTGAAACAGTGGATGGATGATATCTCTCTCTCTCTCCCCTTCTCTCTCTGTAACTCTGCCTTTCAAGTAAATAAATCTTAAAAAAGGAATAAAAGCATTCAGCCTAACATAATCATTGTACTTATTTTGAAATATTATCTTCCAGTCTTTGTGCCTATATATTGCTTTTTTTCCCCATTGTAAGCATAATACTGAGTATATGAAGGTACTTCAGAAAGTTTGTGGGAATATGGACTTAAATGTAAGTTTATTTTTAAGCAAAATTTTTGAAGTCTTTGCACAGTTTTTTTCATCATCCGTTTTCATGAACTTTTTGAAGACCCCCCCACCATGTGTGTGTGAGTGTACATATATGTTTCCATTACACTACATATGTGTGCATTTGCCCCCCAACTCTTTTGTTTTAAAAACTATCAAACCTACAGAAAAGATGAAGCAATAGTATAGTGAACACTGGTGTCCCCTTCATGGAGGTTCATCAGCTGTGACTGTGTCAGCACGTTTGCTCCCTCTTCCCCGTGCCTATAGACTTATTTCTGAATCACTTAGAAGCAAGTTGCAAATATCATAACACTTCACAGCAAAATACTTTATCAGTTGTTTCTTAAAATTACAGCTATTTTCTCACACAACTGTAATATCCTCGCACCCAGGAAAATTAACATTAACTCAGTGACATCTCATTTAAATTTTTCCATTTATCCCCAAATGTCTTTTTAGATCTTTTTTTTTTTAATTAAGAAAATTAATCAACAATCCATTAAAGGTTCACCTGGTTATGTTTCCTTGGTTTCTTTTGATCTGGAGAACTCACACTGCTGTTTCAGTTTTTTGTAATGTTGACTTCTGCGAAGTGTCCAGACCAGTTGTCCTGTAGAAATGACGAGAATCTGGAATTATCTAGTTGTTTTTTCATGATTCCAGTGAATGTTAAGTGTTTTTGAAAGAATAGCTCATTGGGGCTGTTGTGTACTTTGTAAGTACACACCAGGAGGTATGTAAGGCTGGTTGTCTCAGTGTGGCTGATGCTAAGTTTACCACCTGATTAAGGTAGTTATTGTTTGGAGATGTCCTTCGCAAAAGAGTATTCTCCATTTCTAAAATAGCATCCCCCACTGAAATGAACTAGGGCTCCTGGAAGAAGTGATGATTTCAGGGCTGGGACAGCAAAGTACAAGATGAGCCTGAACATGTTGCTGTATTTAAAGCAGGGAACGTGTAAAAATGAATGGGCTGTGTGTTTCACAAGGTCAAAGAAACCAGCTTGAAAGGCCACCTGCTGGCCTCATTTTAGACACTTTGAATGTCAAAAAGAACAATTGAATTATAACACATTGGATCATAACAATTGGATTATAACACATTGCAGTTTTTGAAATTCCATGAGTCCATATTCAGAAAACCCAAAAGGAAAAAAGGAAAAGAAAGGCGATTAAAAAGGGAGAAGCAACTTGCATGCAATAACAGACTTATCTGAGGACGTTCAGTCGATGCCACAACCTCTGGGTGAAGGTTCTGGGGGAGAGAACCTCGCCAGATTCACAGAGTACCACATAGATTGTAATTAGAGGCTGGCATTACGCACTGAACACCTCGCAGCACATTTTTCCAAGTTGCATGAGGGTCGTGACATTTAACGGCTGCAGGGTTTAGCATTCACACAACACACCATACGTATTGGAGCTTATTCTTTTCCCACCCCCGTGCTGGGTGCTAGAGAATCAACACTAGCTGAATAGGGGGCTATTCCCCAGTCTGGGGGACTCAGCAGGTAGGATAACAGTTCTCTAAACATTCTGGGGACAGGCAACCTGAGATGGCAAGGGAAGTTGGCACCCACTTCCTGGAAAACAGTACAGACATTCTGGTTGGAATCAGTACTCTCCTGGTGTTCAGAGCCCTGGTGCCCCACCCCCAGAGGCTTTCTTCTAGGGGCTCTTTAGCTGCAGCCCCAGACCTGCTGGCACACAGTCCCCCAGGCATGAGAGCTTGTTCCTTCCTCCATTGTTGCACCCACGGGGTGCGCCCAGGCTATCAGGCTGTGCTACCATCAGGTAAACATTTTGCTGCAAATGGCGCCCTTATCCACGGTGACCTGGCTGCGTGGATTCCTCCCCTGTCCCATGGCCAGCACGTGCTGGAGATTAGCACTTTTGACATCCACTCCCCCTTCCCTGAATTTTCTGCCGTGCTCTGAGGGACAGTGCAGGTCAGGACTCACCAAGTTCAACCCCGACTTTTCTTTCCCAGGTGGCGGCTGTGAGCTCACCCTTGTGTGTATCAGTTTCTTTAGACAAAGGGGATGCTCACAGCTCCCACCTCACAAGGTGGCGCGGGCACTTATGTTTCACACTGAATGTGAAGCACTTAGCACAGTGCCTGGTCTATGGGAAGAACTTGAATTGTTACAATTGTTATGCTATCATCATTAATTTTGCCGTAGTTCTCATCTCTTTCATCTCTTGCCTTCTGCAAAGCCTCCTACTTGATCTCTGTGCCTCCGCCTTTCCCCTCCTCATCCATCTCCTGCTGTCAGAGTGATCTTCCCACCTTATTTGGGAACTGAAAACCCTCAGGGACTTCTCTTGGCTTATGGCATAAAATGCTTACAAATCCTGCGGAACAGCTTGCGGGTTCCTGAACTCCCTAGAGGTTTCCACGGCTGTTCCTCTTGGCTCTTGGTGTACCTTCCGGAATTGCTTAGCCAGAGGGCCCTGCTGGTCTCTATCCTATTAGGATGCTGGTTCACGGAGTGCTCGCAATGGGCATCAGAGGTGAGAGCAGCCCCTGCCTTGCTTTCAGAGTGTGCGTGTCTCCCTTGAAGGCGTGCTTAGCCCACAGTGGTGTCTCTGCTTTCTTTTCGACTCAGCAAGATACTCTTTTTTCCCCTATGTGAATCTGATGTTTAGTTTCCAGCACTGTTTCGAATGTGGGATCACCTTGGCTTTTGACTGTTGGACAGTGTTGATGTTGCCTGGGGCTGCTCTTGTAATAGATAATGCGAATATTCTATTTCTGTGGGGGATAGTATGGATGAGTAGAGCAGGTGCTGTGGCTTTGACTTCTGGGTCTGCCACTTGCCAGATAATTTTTTCCTAGTCACTACTCCTAAACCTCTTGATTCTCTCCTTAGGGCCACTGTGAGGAACAGTTGAGATGTGCTTTGTAAACTTTAAACTGCTGTCAAAACACTACTTTCCCCCCCTTGGTTACATTTCAAGCAAAAGTGAACTGGGGAAAAACTCCAATTCTTTCTTGTTTTCTGTTTGAACAGTTCTTTTAAACATCTTTTGAAGCAGTTCCCCTGTGATTGTTTGACTTCAATCCATACCTTGAGATTCTTTTTTTTCCTGGCAAATTATTGTTAATAAGCCACCTTTGAGTCCACCTTCCCTTGGGATTAAATGTTGGTTGAAAGGCACTCTTTGCTGCTTACGGTGCACTGTGGTGTTGATGCAGTGCCAACCGGAGAGGAGCTAACGGTGCTACACACTGCTGTGCTTTTCACGCCCTGCCTGGGTTGAATTCTACTGTTTACTATGAAATGCAAAACTCATTCAGAGCTTACTTAGTTTTTATTCCATTGCTCTTATGTTTTATGGCTTCCAGGGGGAAAACTGTATGCATGGCAACCTGTTTTTAAAACATGTTTTTTCACAAGAAATGGGTTTTGATGTAAAGTATTGTAGGAGTTCATGCATGCTGGGAATCCTAACTGTGCCATTACAGTTTTTAAGATTCCAACCACCTCTTTCTGTTAATGGAGAAGAAATTATTTAACAGCTGCCTGGGGATAGCATAAAAGGTGGGATATGCAAGGTATTGCTCTACCCTTTCCATAGTGCCTTGGAAAATAGGTTTTCTTATTTGGGGAATTTATTAAGCAGTAGGAGTGTTTGGCAAACAAACTTGACTATGACAAGCCTTGTTTGTCAAGAATCACTTATGTAGTATTGTGTTCAAATTGTGTAACCTAAACAAGCATGCCAGAGAGATAACTTGCTTTGATTTGATTAACTATGGATAGCCATACCTTTCAAAAAAACTTTTTAAGGAAATAACCATGAAGACTTCTACATGGTGTTATAGGTTTTTTTTTCATTTGTTTTAAAATCTGCAGTGTCAAATAGAATGTTCTGCAATGATAGATATGTTCCATAATCTGCACTATAAAATGTGGCAGCCCTTTGCCACATATGGCTGTCAAGCATTTGAGATATGACCAACAAAAGTGAGGAAAGGAATTTTACATTCTGTTTGATTTTAATTGTTTTAAATGTAGACAGCCATCGTGGCTTGTGGCTACCATTTTGGACACTGCAGCTTTAAAACTTCTTCCTTAAATGTCACAACACACATAAGAATTTATGAATGTGTCTGTATTTTGTGACGCTTCATAAAATTTAACACCCAAGACCCTAATATCTGATAATTCTTCCCAGTGATAGATTTGTGGATGCTATGTGAATATACAGAGAGGATTATTCAAAAAGACAGGTTTGTCTTAAGATGGAGCTGCAATGTCTCCTAATTAAGTGAAAATATACCCAGATAATTCTAGCTTATGACTTTTTATTATTAAAAATAAAAATATTTTTTTAACAGGCAGAGAGAGAAAGAGCTAGGAGCCAAGAGCTCAGTCTTGGTCTCCCAAGTGGGTGGCAGTCACCTCTGCTGTCTCCCAGAGTCTGCGTTACCAGGAAGCTGGGGTCAGGAATTGGAGCTACGACTAGAACCCAGGCACTCCAGTGTGGGATACAGGCATCCTAACCACTAAGCCAAATGTCTACCTCTCATGACTTGTTTTTAGTTTGTTCTGTGTGAAACAAAAATGAACCCCTAAGTCATGTGTGGCACACGAGCTATTGTTATTCTGCATTCACTTGATGACCCACATTTTACTTCTCACGTTTGTTTGTTTGCTGGCAAACAAATGCCCTAAAATCAGCAAGTATAGCAGTAATGCCCATTTTGATAATTCTGTTCTTGAGTGCCCTGGTTTATTTTCTTGTCCTACCGTGGGTCTCTGAACACATATGAAAGAAAATTAGTGAACACAGCCATTAACCTTGGAGCTGAGTAACAAGCTGAGCCTCATTTTTTTAGGCTCAGCCCTGCCATTTTGATGTGTTGGCAGAGTTTGGGGCAGATAACCTCCAGATAGGAAATGAGCAGCACTAGGTTAGAAGCCGACTTACCCAGGTCCCCTTGCCAGTATGGATAGGGAATTACATGTGATGCAAGAAATTATTCTGAAAAGCACGCAGTTAGCAGTTTTCATTGATTCTTTATATTTCCATGACTTTTGGGAGCAGATGCTAAGTTCTGAATAAACATAACATCATAAATAGCAACAGCTTACATTTTTAGATAGTTTTCAGAGCGAGTTCATGCATCCTCTTTTGTCCTTAGTAGCATTTTTGGTGAGTTTGTAGTTGTTATTGCTAATTTTTTCTAGACTTTCAGGAGTCAGGTGACCTGTCCAAAGGTACATGGCTAGTACGTAGTATAAGCCAGAGTGTGTAGGGGAGATGTGAGCTACCTTACTCTTCCTGGACTAGTGACCTGCTCAGTATAATGGGAACTCTGCCGCATCTTCAGCAGATGAGCCATATGAGTCACCCAATGCCCTTGACCTCCATTTCCTGAGTGCAGCTTCCAGCCGTGCTAATTCTCTGGCATGAAATGTTGCACAGACCCAAGCCAGAGTCTACATTTGAGTAGTCAGAGCCCATAGATAAGGATATATCCATTTTGAGGGCAGTTTTTATTTATTTTTTAATAACATTCTTTGGTTCTTTCTAAGTAACAGAAGTGATCTTCCTGAACTAAAATCTAAATAGGAACTTTTTTGTACTTGATGAATTTTCAGGATATGTTATGTATATACGCATACTTCAAAAAGTTCATGGAAAATGGAGTTAAAAGATAAATTTATTTTTGTACCGAACAATTTGAAATCCTTGCATATTTTCATAATATGCTTTTTCCATGAACTTCTCGAGGACCCATTATATTTCTAACATACCTTGTCTTTTCAGCCAATTCTATTTTTAAAATGTTGGTTTTCATTTATTTGAAAGGCAGACAGAGAGCTTCCATGTGCTGGCTTACTACTCAAATGTACACAACAGTCAAGCCTGGGTGAGGCCAAAGCCAGGAGCCCAAAACTCAGTCTGAGTCCCCCACATGGACGGCAGGGATCTGACTATTTGAGCCATCACCCACTGCCTCTCAAGGTGTCCATTAGCAAGAAGGTGAAATTAAAAATGAAGCCGAGACTCAAACTCAGGCATGCTGATGTGGGAAGCAGGTGTCATAAATGGTAGTGGTGTTGTTTTAAAGATTTTTATTTATTTGAAAGGCAGAGTTACAGAGAGGCAGAGGCAAAGAGAGAGAGAGAGAGGTCTTCTATCCACTGGTTCACTCCCCAGATGGCTGCAGTTTGGCTGGAGCTGGGCCGAACCAAAGCCAGGAGCCTGGAACTTAATCCGGGTCTCCCACACAGGTGCAGGGGCCATCCTCTACTGCTTTCCCAGGCCGTAGCAGGGAGCTGGACTGGAAGTGGAGCAGCCGGGACTCAAACCGGTGTCCATATGGGATGCTGGCACCGCAGGCAGCAGCTTTACCTGCTACACCACGGTGCTGGCCCTGTAAGTGGTGTCTTAACCTCTGGGCTAAATGCACACCGCTTTTGCCAATTCTTAATTTTCTTCTATCTCCTCTCCGTACTCTACTGCCCATCATCTACCTTTGCTGTTTTGTCCACAAGTCAGGGAGGAGAGTGAGCATGTGAACAAAAAACCAGGTTGTCTTGATGATGTTTTTTATTCACACTCAGTATGTGTAAAGTGAAACCTTTGTTTTCTAGCCTGTCAGCATTGTGTTTCTCCAAGTGTGCTTTATTTCCTTAAAAAAAGTGGAATTTCACCTGCTAAGGAATTCAGATTTTTTTATTGCTACAATTCATTGAAAGCTTGGCCAAGGCTAGCGATGGGTCAGGCCTCAAACACTTCCCGGCAGTGTTGTCTCCACAGATAAGTAGATTCCAAGTGGAGGTGAGGAATGTGCTGATTTATTTGGAACCGAGCAAGAGGAACCTCAAACGAAACCATGGCTTAGACTGAAAGCTCAATTACAGAGTTACCACATGGAGATGTGTTTATTTTATTTAAAAAAATTATTAGAATGAGTGAGCAAGTGTTCCCATTCTCTGGTTTACTCCCCCAAATGCATCTAACTGACATCTGGGGCTGGGTAGAAGCCAAAACTGGGAGCTAGGAATGCAATCCAGGTTTCTCACGTGGTTGACAGGAACCCTGCTGCCTCCCAGGGAGTGTATTGGCAGGAAGCTGGAGTCAGGAGCTGGGGATGGGAATCAAACCCAGGAATTGCGAATTCTTATACTGGCCTCTTGACCATGAGGCTAAATGCCTACTCGCTAGAAGGCCTATTTCTAAGAGAATCCAGCATGGTGACATGTATGTCAATAATTGGCCCTATTTTATTTTGTCTTTTTTTAAGATTTATTTATTTATTTGAAAGTCAGAGTTACACAGAGAGGGGAGAGGCAGAGAGAGAGAGAGAGAAAGAAGGAGAGTCAGAGAGAGAGAGGTCTTCCATCCGCTAGTTCATTCCTCAGATGACTGCAACAGACAGAGCTCAGCTGATCCAAAGCTAGTAGCTTCTTCTGGGTCTCCCACGTGGGTGCAGGGGCCCAAGCACTTGGGCCATCTTCTACTGCTTTCCCAGGCCACAGCAGAGAGCTGGATCAGAAGTGGAGCTGGGGCTGGCGCTGTGGCATAGCGGGTAAAGCCGCCGCCTGCAGTGCCGGCATCCCATATGGGTGCTGGTTCAAGTCCTGGCTGCTCCACTTCTGATCCAGCTCTCTGCTATGGCCTGGGGAAACAGTAGGAGATGGCCCAAGCCCTTGGGCCCCTGCACCCACATGGGAGACCCGGAAGAAGCTCCTGGCTCCTGGCTTCGGATCAGCGCAGCTCCAGCCATTGCAGCTATCTGGGGAATGAACCAGAGAATGGAAGACTCTCTCTCTGACTCTCCTTCTCTCTCTGTGTAACTCTGACTTTCAAGTAAATAAATAAATCTTTAAAAACAAACCAAAAAAAAGAAGTGGAGCAGCCAGGACTCGAACCAATGCCCATATAGGATGCCGGTGCTGCAGACCAGGGCTTTAACCTGTGCCACAGTGCTGGCTCCCCTATTTTAAGCACTGCATGTAACTCAAGGTAATCAGAGCATCCCATTTATTTATTTATTTATTTATTTCTCTTTCTCTCTCTCTCTCTCTCTTACTCTCTCTCTTTCCCTCCCTCCTTTCCTTCCTTCCTCCTTTCATTTCTTTCTTTCAAGATTTATTTTTTTTTTTGTTTGAAAAGTTACACAGAGGCAGAGAGAGAGAGGGAAAGTCTTCCATCTGCTGGTTCATTCCCCAAATGACCGCAGCAGGCAGAGCTGTGCCGATCCGAAGCCAGGAGCCAGGAGCTTCTTCCAGGTCTCCCACAAGGGTGCAGGGACCCAAGCACTTGGGCCATCTTCCTCTGCTTTCCCAGGCCATAGCAGAGAGCTGGATTGGAAGTGGAGCAGCAGGGACAGGAACTGGCGCCCATATGGGATGCTGGCACTGCAGGCAGAGGTTTAGCCTACTACGCTGCAGTGCACATATTTCTAATTTAAAAATTGCATAATCTCACAAGTTATTTTTCAAACCTTGGGCCTATGAAAATGCTGATTGGAATGGATAACTTTCATGCTGCTGACATAGAAATCTTAGTGAAAATATGATCTGAAGGGGATAGAATTTCAAGGTGATTTAGAGAGTACATTATCATTTCGTATGTGTGCTACTGGGTGCTTCCCAGGTCTTGAGCCAACATGCATGTCTTAGTCCTAATGAGCACCCAGTTCCAGCTCCCTATAGAACTTGCTGGCCATAATGAGGAGCTGCCGTGATCCGCAAACACAGAGGCAAACACAGCTGAGTATCTGGGGAGCTGCTGTGGTCCTTAAAGTCAAAACCCAAAGTGTAGCTAGAAGAGAAGAATAGCATTTGACTGGGGGATCGGTATGCAGCTGTCTTCACTGTCCTGAGGCCTTCCGTGTTGCTGGGGGGAGGAATAATGTCTTTTTCTCATCTGTGTTAAGGTTCCAGGCTGAGGCCCCTGCGAAGAAAGACTATTAACAAGAGAAAAGTATGCACTCTTTGATGAGGAGTGTGCAGTCATGGAGAGAGGTGATAGGGCAGAAGGAGCGTGATCTCATGGTAATAAACTTGGGGAACTTCTCTGTGTCCCTGTTTCTGTGGAAACAAGGATGCTTCCTTCCTCCAGGTAGAGGGAGGGTGCCTCTCACCAGAGGTTCTAAGGCTCTGCTTTGTGGAAGAAGGGCACGTGAGAGTGAGAGGGGCCTTCTTGAATATCCTCTCCAGTTTCTTCAGCTTAAAACAGTCACCCTCCCAAGGTGCCCTAGCTTGGGGTAGTATGTCCCGAACCTTGTCGTTGCCAGAGGAAGCAGTTGTCATCCGAAGGGTGAGACATGAAGGCTGAGCATCCAGGAAATATTTTCTGTGATGTTACTGCACTTGAGAACAGATTGAGACCAGTAAGGGATAGGACTCGGTAATGTTCACATCCAGATGGAATGAGATATTGGCCCTAGTAGGACAAGAGCAGATTCACAGAAGAGAAATAAGTTGCTACCTCAATATTCGTTTTAAATCAGTTTATTAGTATAGTACCTCTAGTAGAAAGCAAGCAACAAGCAAAGCAGAAGAGCACTATGAATTCAAGGCTGCTGCTGCTTTTAGGTTTAGAAACCGTCAGTGGTCTTTAGAAGATAAAAATCTTGGTTCACATTGAGATGCGTTTTGAACTTTTGTCAATGAGTAACTTCAGTTTACCCTGAGAGCAAGTGACCCATTTTTCTGACCAAAGAAGGACATTATTGTTTGTGGTTGGACGGACTTCTTTCTAGTGACTGGACTGTGATACTAGAGTATGCCTCAATATTTTCTCTGAGTGGGGACTAATACGGAAAGTGTTTGGGACCATAAGTAGACTTCTGTCTTCCTAAATCAGATCTTCTTCTGATCTAGCGACAGATACAGTGATGCCAGTGATGACAGCTTTTCAGAGCCGAGGACAGCGGACTTGGAAGTGAGCTGAAATGGGTGTGTGACTCAGAAGAATGGCGGCTCCCTGAGCAGGTAAGGTGAGCTCTTTGAGTATGCTTTGTATTACAGACAGGCAAGCTGTCTCCGTGTGGGAGAAAGCATTCTAGGACTTGTCTTGCAGGACTCTGCTCCCTCTGGATGCTTCCATTGGACTGGCACCGTTAGGACGACCAACTTGATAGTCAAGGCACTGTCGAGAGTTCTTGTGTGGGGAAAGTGGGAATGCACCTGAGGCCAGGGATGAATCTAAAAGTACGCCTGTAAATATATATACCTGAAGGCTTTAGTGATCAGGGTTGTAATCGTCTAGGTCAGAGGTTGGCAAACTTTTTCTGTAAGGCCAAATAATAGATATTTTATTCTTGGGGCATGTCCTCTGTCACAGCCACTCAACCCTGCCACTGTAGTGGGAAAGCAATCATTAGTAATATGCACATGAACAGGCTTGGCTAAGCTCAATAATACTTTATTAAGGAAAAGTACTTGCTAGGACTGGTGTTGTGGTACAGCAATTTAAGCTGCTACTTGCAATGCTGGCATTGTGTATCAGAGTGCCAGTTTCAGGCCCAGTTGCTCTGCTTCCTATCTGGCTTCCTGCTAATATGCCTGGGAAAACAATAGATGAAGACCCAAGACCCAAGTCTCCCTGCCACCCACATGGGAGACTAGGATGGAGTTCCAAGTTCTTGGCTTCAGCCTGGCCGAGCCCTGGCTGTTGTGGCCATTTGGGGAGTGAACCAGGGGATGGAAGATCTTCGCCTCTAGGTCACTCACAGAAAAGCAAGTTTGCTTGGATTTGTATTAAATAAAGTAATATTTTGTTTCTTTGTAGAGAGGTACAAGAGCCAACTTGGTGTTCAAGGGCAGCTTGTTTCCCCGTGGCTCTGTTGTACATTATGAGGGACAACAGCAGCCTGAGTAACTTGTTAAAGTCCTATTCGGTGGCAGGTGCTGCCAAGGGTCAGCCTAGAGCTTACGGCATGCCTTGAATTGGATCCACTGCACGTTAGTGCGGACAGCAGCTTCTGGGAGCGGTGTACAGAGTTCATCGGTCCAGTGTGAGCGCTCTTCATGTTTCACTAAGAGGCAGCATGCTCCTGTTCATTAGCGGGAAGCCACGCTGCATCCATGTAGGTTTGCCTCAAACATGGAGACCTTCAGGAGCAGGAGATATTCTGAAGACTGGCACTGTTGTTGCTGACTCTGCTAATACTTCCGTTCTGTCGTGTGTGTCTGTGTGTCTGTGTGTGTTTTTTTAAAGCAGCTGAAGTAACTGCAGTCAAGATGAAAGAACTATGCGAAGAAATCACGACACTCTTACAGACTCCATGTGATCTGCACCAGCCATGGGATGTAGAGTCTCAAAGGGAATCTAGTAACGCATACGTCCAGGAGCCAGAGCCAAAGGGGTACTTTTCTTTTCCCTCCAGGGGCAGTCTTTAGTCGTCACAAATTTCTGCAGCCAATTAAGTTTTTCCCAACAACCTCACGGGGGAGAAAGTGTGTTTGCATTTTGTGCAGGCTGTCACGATGTCGAGATGATGAGCAGGGGTCCTGGTAACTGGGCCTTTGCCACACTGAATGGGACGAGTGGCAGGGTACATGGCTAGGACGAATTTTGAGTCAAAAACGAGTCTTTCTGCTACCTGGAATTCAACCACAGATTTGTGTGTAGCCCATGGTTTTTCCAGTTTCTCACCCTGTTTATTTCTTGTTATACAGAAAACTTAGCAGGCCCAAGAATATGGGGTGGTAAATAAGGGCCTTCACCTCAGGCATACAATTTAAGGAGGTTTTAAAAAAAACTCAGGAATCAGGATCAATAATATATCTGTTTTTCTTTGGAGGTAAAATTCACGTAACATCTTTTAACCATTTTACAGTTCAGTGGCATTCAATGATGCTGTACAAACACCACCGTTACCTGTTTCCAAGACATTCTCAGCACTGCGAAATAAAGCCCTGTACCTATTAGTTGTCACTCCCCATTCCCTTATCCTTCGGTAACCACCTATCTTGTTTCCATTTCTATGAATTTTCCTGTTCTGAATATTTCATATACACGGAATCGTACAATATGTGTGCCCTTTTGTTATCTGGTTTCTTTCATGTGGCGTAATGTTGTCAAGGTTCATCCTTGTTGTAGCCTGTATCAGAACTTCATTCCTTTTTATGGCTGAATAAAATTCCATTGTATGTATCTACCACACTTTGCTGATCTATTCATCTGTTGATGGACATTTGGGTTGTTTCCACCTATTAGGAATAGAGAGAGCTGCTGTGAACATTGACATGCAAATATATATATCTGTTTTTCATTCCTTTGGGATTATATATACTTCAGAGTAGAATGTTGTGTCATATGGTAATTCTGCTTAGCTTTCAAGGGAGGGTTCACAATAATTTAATGCAGTTAAAAAAGAGCTGTATGTATTTGAAAGGCAGAGTGCCTGACAGATGGGGGGGGGGAGAAAGAGAGAATGAATGAATGAATGAATGAATCTACCTACTCTGGTACTCTCCAAATGCCCAGGCCAAGCCAGGAGCCTGCAGCTGCATCCAGGTGTGCCACATGGATAACAGGAGTACAAGTACTTGGGCCATCTTCCACTGCCCTGCCAAGCACATTAGCAGGAAGCTGGATCAGAAGCAGAGGAGCTGGAATTCCACCATACACCCTTAACCCTCTGAGCCACAATGCCTACCCTTTATTATGATATTCTTAAAACATCCAAGTTAGTGAAAAAATTCACAATGAACCAGATATTAAGTTTGAAAATAAAGATTGTCTCCAGCTCTGCACCTCCCTCACTGCCCCAGCCCTGGCCCCCATTATACAACATCCTCTCCTAGTAGGATAGCTAATTTTCCCTGTTAAATATGCTTGAGATGATTGAGTTGTTGCTAACATTTAAGCTTTCTAGTGCTGGTTTACATATTTTAACTGCTCAGTTCTCTCTCTCTCTCTCTCTCTCTCTGTAGTTGTTTTGGCCTTTCAGCTTTTTTTTTTTCTGATGCTGTAACACTGGTATTACAGAAATTTCATCTACTCAACACGTGCAGAAATGAAATGAGTAATTCTGGTAAACAAAAATATTAAAAGAGCTTCAGGGATCCACTTGTGAAAATTATAGCTTGAAGATCACAAGAGGCTCCAAATGAAAAGCTCACAAGGTAGGTTAAAAGCTGGAGTAGGTCTCTTAGAGAGAGGGCTGGATGCACAGAGGGGGATACTTTAACATCACAAAGGGGGTAGTCTGGCTTAAATGGAAGTTTTCAGTTTTAATGATAACAGATTTCTAAGCTCACTTTTAACTGAGTGCTGTTTCTGCTGGCTAACATGCCCATAAATAGGACCAGAACAAAGAGTACTTAACAAACAATAAACCAGACTCTGTTGTTGCTACCGGAGGAGGTTTTTCTGTTCTGGAAACTCTCCTTGAACTTGGAATCCAGAAAGGTGGTAGCAGCCTGGCTGCTTAGAATTCAGGAGAATCATGGGATGTGAGCATCTAGACAGTTACTATAAATCATTAACTCAGCAAAGGTATCTTGGACCCCCCCAGCGTGAGCCGGGCATGGTGTCAGGTAATAGGGGTACTCCGGGGAGGGAGGAGCAAGCTACCTTCTTGCCACTCACTGTTTCGGAGGAAGGTAGGTTTTAAACAACTCTATAGGGAAAGAAGGACTTAATTATAATTGTGATACTGTTACCCACCCAAAATTTAGGGTCCACTTCCTGGCACGTTGTAAGAAACACACCAGAAGGAGTTGTCACACAAAGGAATGTATTTGCAGTAAATAAGGAGACCATGGGAAATCATTTCCAAAGTTGTGGCTCCCCAAGCAGGGGAAGTAGGTATCTTTTATTTTAAGGGAAAATTAATACATAAGAGGGGACATTCTTGTCATTGCATGCGGGGGCGGGTATAAGTCCAAGTCCAGGCAGACAGAAACATGTACCAGTTTAAGTTGCATGTCATGGAAATGAGGCTTAAGCTTTTCCAGAGGCAGAGAGCTTAACATTAAAATGAAGCAAAGGACTGTGACCTTTAAGGAATTCTGGTCTGTCTGAAAAGCCCATGAGAGCATTTCAGGCATGGAAATCCAAGACACTGTGGCAAAAAATATCCTACATGAAGGATCTCTGTGAGTGAGACCCTGGTGGAAAGAAGGGGCCATCAAAGAAGGAGGTACCTTTCTCTGAAGGGAGGAGAGAACTTTTACTTTGGTTATGGCCTTGTCTAAATAAGGTTGGAGTTTGTGGACTCATGAGGCTTCCATAGCCTTGGCAACTCATGACAAGAGCCTTGGGTGATTACTGATGCCATAAATAAGAGTGTCAATTTATTAACAATAGGAGTCGCTGTGCAGTAACTTCCCATGCCGGACCTCTGTCCTCAAAAAGTTGTATTTTAATTACCTCTAAGGGCTTGCAAAAGATGTATCATTCTTGGGTGCTTTTTAAAAGTTAATTAAGTTTCTAAAAAAAAAGTGAAATTCAAGATGCAATGACTTTGAACAACTCTTGACTGTTGAGGAACAGTTTGTTTTGTTTTGCTTTTTGTTTTTTTATTATGCAAATTGTTAAACTCATTTCTTAGTATAGATTTGGTCTTCTGTGCATAAAGTCAATCAAAAATGAATCTTGGAGAATGGGACTGGGCATGGGAGAGGAAAGAGGAGGAGGGATAGGAGAGTGGATGGGAGAGTGGGTATGGTGGGAAGCATCACTATATTCGTAGAGTTATACTTATGAAATGCATGAAGTCTGTATTCCTTAAATAAAAGGTTTCTTTCGGGGGAAATAAATTTTAAAAAATTAAAAAAAAAAGCAGCAAAGGGTGACTTGTGGATACTTTCTGAACCAGTTGCCCAGGCCTTGCTCTTGCAGGAGGGTCTGGCCAAGTCCAGGGTGCCTGGGGATCGCATCTCTCCCTGGAATGTGACTGAAAGACAACTTTGGAGAATATCAGGGGCTTTTAGGTTCTCGAAATAGAAATGAGTCACAATAAAGACTTGAGGTGCTTGGGGCATTTAGCCAGTTACAGAGGCTCTGAGAGTGTCAAAGGTCAAGGACAAGAGCAAGGAGGCATGTGAGGAAGCTGGGTCTGAAGCGTGGAGTAGCTGAGACTTGAAGCAGCACTCTGATATGGGATGTAGGTACCCCAAGCAGCTGCCTAACCTGCTGTGCTGCGGTGCCACCCTGAGATGGTACTCTTGAAAGGATGGTTATATAAGCAGTGTGATTCCTGTGGCTCTACTTCCTGGTTCACCATGTGCTTATCGCTCAGCTATCCTCCAGCTTTGTCAGATGCCTGAATCAATGAGGCTACCCAGTTTTGAGCTGTGATCCCCTGAACTATAAGCCAAAATAAACTTCCTTCCTTCTTAAGTGGACTTCTCTCAGGCTTTTGGTTAAAGGAATGAAAAGCTGATGACTAAAGGCGCCATATCTTGGGGTAGCATGTCCTCAATCCCATCGTAAGCATCGTTTGGTTTTTTAAGATCCATGTCCATGAATATCTAAAAGATGTTGGGCAAATTATGCAAGGATAATTCTAAAAGGTCATGGAAAATTGAATGAAAAGATAAGTTTATTTGGGTGCACCTACTTCAGAAATCTAAGCATAGTGTTTTCATAGTATGCATTTTCCAACAAGACTGTGTCTGGGTGCCATTCAGTTTCATCTCCTGAGTGGGGCCCCCTTTCCATCCCTGTGGCCTCTTCAGTATTACCTGTTTCCTCTGAGAAGTGGAACAGTGCAAAGCTGGATAATCGGGTTGATACCATTTGACTATAGAGTTCATTTTTGAGCCTGAATATTAAATTTTAAGCTTTCCATCTTTCTTGAACAAGAAATTGCTTTGAAAAGAGATGTATTGCTTTGATTTATTTTCTCTGGGGGAGACTATACTTTCAGTTAATATGCTGGGATCATTCTGTAGAGTTAAAATAAAAGTCTCAAATTAGAGGTTGGAGCCACGAAACTAAACTTTTTCAGACTGAGTCTCCAGGGGAATCTCTTACCTAGAGAAACCTCATTGCATGCATCAGGCCACGATGAGGAGACATTATAATAGTTACCTCTGTAGAGAATTTAATGGTAAGAAATCAGTATTTAGTTAACTTAGGTTATCTACATTTCTGGAGTAGCAATTTTTGAGTTTATTTGCATAAGTATGTATTGTTTTAATGTCTCGAGACATAGGACAATTCAAGTTATTTTCAACCCAGATTCTGGCTTCTTCTTGTCTGATCCACACAAGATGATTTCTGATAGGATAAATTTTTTTTCATAGTTTTTTTTTTTTTGACAGGCAGAGTGGACAGTGAGAGAGAGAGACAGAGAGAAAGGTCTTCCTTTGCCGTTGGTTCACCCTCCAATGGCCGCCGCTGCAGCCGGCGCACCGCGCTGATCCTGGCAGGAGCCAGGAGCCAGGTGCTTTTCCTGGTCTCCCATGGGGTGCAGGGCCCAAGCACCTGGGCCATCCTCCACTGCACTCCCTGGCCATAGCAGAGAGCTGGCCTGGAAGAGGGGCAACCGGGACAGAATCCGGCGCCCCAACCGGGACTAGAACCCGGTGTGCCGGCGCCGCAAGGTGGAGGATTAGCCTATTGAGCCACGGCGCCGGCTCTTTTTTCATAGTTTTTAAAAAATTTGTTTTTCTGAGTATCACAAACTCCATGGTTTTATCCTATGAACTTTTTTTTTTTCCTTCTGGCCCACTTATCTTTCTTTTTTTCCAGCTGTGTTAGTCTGCTTCTCGTTACCTTAACTATAATACTCTAGTGGAGCTTCTTGAAAGAAAAGCTTTATTTCAGCTTACGTTTGGAAGTTCTAGTTCAGGATTGGGAGGCCCCATCACATGGTGTCTGGTGGAAGGTGGTCATGGTGAGTACAGAGGAATGATCGCATGGTGAGTCAGGAAGAGGAAAGAGAGAACCTAGGCCAAACTCAAACTCAAAATAAACCTCCCATTGAAAACCACCCACTGAAGGCACCCCCTCCCCATGACCTAAACACCTCCCACCAGGCCCACTCTTCTGATGTCCTAATTAGTTTAAGACGCCCACTCTTCTGATGTCCTAATTAGTTTAAGACTCCACCCTTAATCCATCAACCATTAACATTAAGGTACTGGAGTTTAAACATCTGCATGTGCCTTGGGAACATAAATCCTGCTGTAACACCAACCTTCCTAAAGCATAACTCTTAATTTGGTTTGAAAGGAGTTTTCTTTTAACCTGTTTAAGAATGAAAAGGTAAAGAATGTGGTTATACATTTTTTTAATGTTCAAAGGGGGCATTATCTAAAGTAGCCCAACCCCAAACACACCAATCTGGCCACAAGTTAAAGCTCATTGTTTTTTCTGTATAGTAAAGATTTATTTATTTATTTGAAAGAGTTACAGTGAGTGAGGGAGAGACAGAGAGAGAGGAGAGAGATCTTCCATCCACTGATTCACTCCCCAAATGGCTGCAATGACCAAGGCGGGTCAGATGGAAGCCAGGAGCCAGGAGCTTCCTCCGGGTCTCCCACGTAGCAGCAGGGGCCCAAGCATTTGGGCCATCCTCTGCTGCTTTCCCAGGTGCATTAGCAGGGAGCTGGATCAGAAATGGAGACTCACACCATCACCCACATGGGATGCCAGTACTGCAGACAGCGGCTTAACCCACTATGCCACGGTGCCAGCCCTGAAGATAGTCTCTTAAAATGGATTTGGAAAGAATGCATGACATAAGGTTCCAAACTGAAAGGTTATAGAAAAATCTTTGACCTCTGCCCTCAGCTATCTTGTTCCTTTCCCTGGAGATCACTTTATCATATTGTCCTGGGCTCTTCAGAGACACAACATGAAAAGATGATTTTTTCCTATATTGTTTAAGAAATATTCTTATTTCAGAAGAGAGCCTATGTTTCTATTTAGTGGCAAAAGAATAGTTACGGGAGATAGAAAAGCTGCACAAGGAAAGGCCGGTGAGCGGTTCGGTCTGCCACAAGTGTTGTGCATGTGCTAATGGGCTCCACCCTAAGCTGGTAAGGCAGAGAATATGGATACCCTAGTGGACATGATCTTCCCGGGGAAGGCCCAGTGCTTGACCTGAATCCTGACAGCTGCGTAGGAGTTGAGTCGATGCACCTTTGTATTATAAATGCTGGCAAGAGCAGTTGTTGGCTGGCATCCCAGACGCTTCCCGAGGATTCTCCTGGGGAACAGTGTGCTCACATCCTCAAATAATGCTGCCCAGATTTGGAACAGCCTGAAAGTTGTGACTCACTGCGAAGAGTGTTGATTTCCGCGTCGACAGGCAGAGACGCTTTGATGGTGACAAACCCAGGTTCCCATCCTGGGTGTCAGAGGTGGTCCAGGATCCTCCTCTTCCCTTCTCTACCCCTGCTGCTCCCTAGACCTGTGCTTTCCAAAAAAGATGCTGTGAACCACATATATTACTTGACTTTTCTAATAGTCATACTAAGACATAAAAAGGAATAGGTGAGACTGATTTTAATACAGCATATATAAAGTACAATTTCAATATGTGATCGGTATTGAGACGGAACCCCTATAATGTAAAGGGAGGACCCAGCCACTCTTTCTCAGCCCAAGGTGACCTTTCCTGTCCTTTATCAAAAAGAATTTGCTGAATTGAGTGGGTAATACAGCTCTCCCAAAAAGGTTCTAATTGCCGACCTCAAAAAATCATTTGTTTCTCCAGTAGATAAATCCTTGATGGCGAGTGTTGTCCCAAGGAGTTTGTTTAGGGGAAGTAACATCAGGAGTAAAGGGGATTCTCACTAGACAACCTCAGCAGAATTCTCGCTGAAGGCAGGTCAGGGTGATAAGGTATTGGGGTAGTCATATAGCAAGGATGTGGGATTTTCGTTAAACTGACTTAGGAGCATTCTTGCTCAAAGTGGATTCTATAAGGACAGAGAGGGAAGCCCCAGGTTGGGCTGAGCCAAGCAGCTGGCTCAGAGAAGCCTGACTATTGGCAGATGTGCATCCAGATTCCCAGGAGATAATTCAGAGCACAACGGTATGTAATAAAACCTGAAAGCATCTCACTTTTAGTTGTACATACTTTCGTGTTTGGGTTTAAACCAGTACAGTATAGCCACACATGAGGCCTGGTAGTGGGTTTGGTAATTGCTCATTTTGCTTGTTTCTTTCAATGGCTCCCCCAGGTTTCCTGGTCCTCCACTGCCTCTGTTTTTCGAGAACTTTCTAGATGCCGAATACCATTTTTGAAAGGGGAAAAGACAGAGGCTAGCTGGGTTTGTTGTTCTGGTATCTACTGATCTCTACCCAGAACCATTGCATGGGGCAGTTACTTGGCAGTTCTCTTAGAGCTCTCTTAAGAACATTTGCAAGTAATACCTACTGTATGCATTCAAAGGAGAATAAACACAAGGCAGAAGTACACTAACTGTGAGTGTTTTCTTCTATATTTTATTCCTGATTCAAGCAGTGTAGAAAACAGCCAGACTCCCTGGGAAGCTTCAGATAGAAACTATTACTGTTCAGCAAATTTGGTCCTTCTAATCATTAGAACTAAATAAAATGGAACTTTTTAATAAAGAAATGTTGAGACATGCTAATTCAATTTATCAACAAACTTTTTTTTTTGAGTCAACTTTGCCAGTAGGGTACTAGACAGTAGGATATAAAGATGACTTAGGAGGAGACGCACAGGTGCCAGGGCAACAGGTGTCCAATGGCCATAGCTCCCATGGCAGCGTCACGAATCATTACGTACCAGAAGGTCCTGGCTCCCCAGACACTCCAGGTCCTGAGCACATACTGCATTTTGCACTTGTTCTGGTTCTGGGGTGCTTTCACACTTGGTCTGTAGGGGAGACACTGGTCTGTGCAGCTCAGCACTCTCTGTGGCCAGCTGGCTGTGGTGGGAGCATTTACATCTGGGAAATGGGCTTATGCCACGGCCAGCACTCCTCCCCTTGGCCATGTGTGCAAGATTTAGGGAAAAATCAATCAAAGTACTGTGTGAAGGGAAAACAAAACAAAGATGACTTAGAGTCCTATGTTCAAAGAATGCAGTCTTAAGTTAGGAGTGAATAGGGAGCTATTCCCACATGAGTAACGGCAAGAATCTTCCAGAGTGCATCCACAGAGGGAGAGAACAAAGGCGTGGCATCTTACTGTGGAAGGGATCGTGTGGTTGTCAGGTTTTCTATGTTACTCAGGGAAACTGCTTCTCTCACACCCATGGACAGGCACAAGAATGCTTTGCCCTAACCCGATGTAGGTGGGCCGATTTGTGGGACTGTGGCATGTTATATGAAAGGATTCTATGATAACAATAGTGGGACTTTCAGCTGTCGAATGAATGGTAGGAAATTCAGGCATGCTGTGCAGCTGGGAAGTTATTGAACTTGTAAATTGCCCTAGAACACCGTCCATGGTGCTCCTGATTCTTGTCTATTTCTGGCTTGATAGTAAATAATTGTGGAGTAGTATAATTCTTTTCTAATTTGAAACAGAATAATGGCAACCTAGGATGCCTGTAGCAGGTGGGGAGTCTCTAATATTAATGATACAAACCAAGTTGTTTTTAAATGTCAGTTAAGGCAAACCACGATTGTGGAACAGAAAATCCTTCAAGTTGCTGTGTAAATGATGTATGGCTTAGTTCAGAAGTGATAGTTAATGTTCACTGGAAGTTTGTTTTACATTTAGTACACAGTCCTGGGTCTGTTGATCTCAGGAAATGAGAATGTTCTCCTTTAAGGCTGGTCCTATAGAAGGAGGAAGCTTGGTGTCTGCTATGGACTGAATGTTTGTGTTGCTCTAATTCATATGTTGAATTTTTAAAGAGAGATCGGTGTATTTATTTTAGAGGCAGAGTTACAGACAGACAGCAAGAGAGGTCTTCTATCTGCTGGTTCACTCTCCAAACGGCCGCAACGGCTGGAGATGGGCTGATCTGAGCTGATCTGAAACCAGGAGGCAGGAGCTTCTTCCAGGTCTCCCACGTGGGTGCAGGGGCCCAGAACTTGGGCCATCTTCTGCTGCTTTCCTAGGCTCATTATCAGGGAGCAGGACAGCTGGATCAGAAGTGGAGCAGCCCATATGGGATGCCGGCATTGCAGGTGGTGGCTTAACCCGCTATGCCACAGTGCCAGCCTCTATACTTTCTTTTTTTCTTTCTTTTTTTTTAAGATTTATTTATTTGAAAGGCAGAGTTCCAGGGAGGCAGAGGCAAAGGGGGGGGGGCGGTCTTCCATCCACTGGTTCACTCCCCAGATGGCCACAGAGCTGGGCCGATCTGAAGCCAGGAGCCAGGAGCTTCTTTTGGGGCCCCCACGTGGGTGCAGGGGCCCGAGGACTTGGGCCATCTTCTACTGCTTTCCCAGGCCACAGCAGAGAGCTGGATCAGAAGTGGAGCAGCCGGGACTCAAACCAGCACCCATGTGGGATGCCAGCACTGCAGGCGGCAGCTTTACCCACTCTGCCACAGCACCAGTCCCCCTATACCTTCTTATTTAAGAGAGGTGGGGGCTGAATCCTTAGACAGGGTACCCTGGCCTGGACAAGGGTGAACTGCCTGGCCTAGGCTGCTCCAGAGAAATGCTAAATGCAATTAGATGGAAGGCAGCAGTCTCCAATATCACATCATCTTCCCAATTGTGGTGTGATAGAATTTTTCCAAGTGCATTTTGTCTTTGTTTAATTTGAAGCCATACAATGTGGATCAGCCAGTTTTGGAATGGCAATTACAACTGTTTGCTCCTGGCAGCTGCCAAATCTTAAAGAAACAGACTAGCTTAAAATCAAATCTGGTTCTAGAAGGAGCTCAAAGAACAACGTGTAACCTGGAACACCACACTGAAGCACAGCACCAGTCAGGCAAACTCTTAAGGTGTCTTTGTCTTGTTCTGCCTTGTTTTCTTTGCTTCATCAGTTGCAGCTTCAATCTTACTGCTACTCCCAGAAGCTCAGCAAGGCAGCCATGGAGCACTTCAGGGGTTAAACTGCTTGGGCTTTAAACCCTGGGAATAAAGTTTATTGTGTAGGCAAAACTGCTGCTGGTGGGATTCCACAGCTGTGAGCAAATGTGGCGTGCCTACAAATTGGCAACCTCATCAAGGCAAGTTATTTATTATCTGCACCTGAGGTTATCTTTCACTACAAATCATTTGATGGGCAAACAAAATAGTAGGTAAGATGGTGGCATATACTTATGACATAACTGGAGATATCTTTTTTTTCAGTGAGACAGATTTTTTTTCCCCCACAGACACACCTGGAAGTGAACTGATTCTGCAAGCAGAAAACCTGGCCACTGAAAACTTTTTAAGCCCCTTTGCCATAGCTTGTTTAACCTTAAGAAATCCTGTTTTATGATAGAAATCAAGACCGCAGTGGTAAATATATAAATCCCTTTTATGAAATGTAGCTATAGAAAAGGTAAAAGTATATAAATCATTTAAATATATCAAATATATATCAAATAGCTGTATGAAATAGTGTCAATAAGCATTTCACTGAGAAAATATGGGGAATATTAACAGTGGTTTATCTTTGAGGGGTAGAGGATATGACTGGATTGTTTTTCTAAATTCTTTTATTTTTTCAGACTCTTCCAGAATGAGTCCATAAAACATTTTTTTAAAGATTTATTTATTTATTTGAAGATCAGAATTACACACAGAGAGAGGAGAGGCAGAGAGAGAGAGAGGTCCTCCATCTGATGGTTCACTCCCCAATTGGCCACAATGGCCAGAGCTGCACCGATCAGGAGCCAGGAGCCTCCTCCGGGTCTCCCACATGGGTGCAGGGGCCCAAGGACTTGGGCCATCTTCCACTGCTATCCCAGGCCATAGCAGAGAGCTGGATCAGAAGAGGAGTAGCGGGGACTAGAACCGGTGCCCATATGGGATGCTGGCACTTCAGGCCAGGGCGTTAACCCTCTGCGCCACAGCGCTGGCCCCTCTGTAAAACATTTGACTTCGTTTATTTGGCTTTAGAAAATGCCTGTGCTGCAGAGAGCTTAGCTCACCATGTGTCTCCATTCATGGCTCACTCCCCTATGTGCTCAGTCCAAGGCTTCTCACAGCATAACAGCCAGGCATAACAGCCAGGCACCGAGAGAGAATCCAGGTGCTGGAGATACGGAAAGAGAGGTAGAGACAAACAGATCTTCCATCTGCTGGTTCACTCCCCAGATGGCTGCATCAGCTAGGGCTGGGCCAGGCTGAAGCCAAGAGCTTCTTCTAGGTGTTCCACATGGGTGCCGGGGCCCAAGCAGTTGGGCCATCTGCTGCTGCTTTCCCAGGCACATTAGCAGGGAGCTGGTTTGAAAGTGGATCAGCTGGGAATTGAACTGGTGCCCATATGGGATGCTGGCTGTATAGGTAGTCATTTTACCTGCTGTGCCAGCAAGGGAGCCCTGATGCAAGACAGGAGTCAGTCTCCATAGTTCCAGGATGTTACCTCACTACATTCTGTTGATGAAGCCAGTCACTAAAGCCATGCCAGATTCCAGGAGAAGGAAATTAGACTTTACATTTAATGGAAAAATAGCAAAAGATCTGTTTCCATCTTTGATATATCTAAGTGGGCTTTTCCAGTTTTTTTTCCTTCAGTGAAGGTCACCACTGTGAGTGTGTGTGTGTGTTGGGGAAGGGCTCGTGTTGGTTACAACTCCAGCACTGGTTTCCCATTTCTAGGAAGACTGGATATGGGTCTACAGACACAGGCATCTGCTCTCACCTCCCACTGCTCACCAGGGAGGCCACAGTGTCAACTCGTGCTTACTTTGTGACTTTTTAGTTCACACTGTTTGGGGCCCTGGAGATTTATTTTCTTGCAAGCCAAGAAATGCATTTAAAAGGATGTTTGTTATACTTTACTAAGCACTTCATGGTATTTTGTGGAGGGCTTTCAGATTTTCAACTCCTGTTGCCAGAAAGAGAACCATCTGCACAATCCAAATTATTGTGTTTTGGTTCTTAATTTTATGCTGGGCTTGCATAATTGGAATCAAGCTATTTAAAAGGGAACAGGGTGGAGAGCTTATTGAGAAGGATGTAAGTACCATCATCACAAACAATTGTCACAAAAAATAATCACAAAAAGTTGCATACAAACTCGAGCTTTGTCTTCTTCCTCTGCATTTCCCTGACAGTCCCCGAATTCAGTCTAGGCTGAGTTGGGGCCCCCTCCTTTGCTCTTTCATTCATTGTACAATCTCAGCAAAGCAGTTTATACTGTTTGTAAATCATGTCCCCATTACCAAGAAGTAGGCTTGACTCATAGTAGATGCTCCATGAATATTGCATGAAAGCGAATCTACCTCCTCCTGGACAGCATACAGTTCCTAAAGGGACTTTCCAGCCTTAGCACAGTGCACCATCCAGGAGGTACTCAAGTGTTTGCCTAAGAGGTGCACATAGGATTTGTCTTCTTCAGACATCTTTCTCCAGTACTCGAGTATGGTTTTACTCAACGTGGAGAGGACCAGCAGTGTATCACACCTGGGAGTTACTAGAAATGCAAATTCTCAGACTTACTGAATTGGAACTTTTAGGATAGGACTTGGATATCCTTGTTTTAGTAAAGTGATTCACAAAAGTTTGAGATGTATCCTCCTGGTGCACAATAAGAACTCTGAAACCTATACCGACTCACTTTAAATAAAAAGTTACTGAAGCAATCTTAGAAGAGTTAAGTGACTAACTTCATAACTCCTTTTTTATGAAGTAACACCAGTAAAGAGAAGTCACCCAAGAAAATTAAAATTTTCTTTAACTACTATTCATGTGTGGAATGAGAATGTATAATCAAATAAGTAATAACACCAGTTTCTTAATCATGCATTATTTTGAGAGAGCAGAATTGAACTAGGAATTCTAACATTTATTAAACATTTATAATTGCTAGATCCTGAGGCTATAAATGTAAATATGTACAACAACCAGATATTGCTTTTTTAGATGATCGGCTTGGCAAAAATGAAAACAGAAAAAGGAAATCTGTAAATTGTCAAAAATATTTATAATATTAAAAAAAACAAGTTTAACTCACAGCATGCACAATATTAACTCATATACATCCATATACATATGCATGTAAAACAGGACTAATGGAAAAGGTTAGTGCTTATGTTTGCATGGTAAGATTAAGAGTAATTTTTTAATTTTGTGCTTGCACTGAAATTTTCTACAGTTAACCTGTATTTTTGCAATAAAGAAAAGAATCTGAAGTGACAATAAAATAGTAGAAATGTAAATGTAAAAGCCTTAAAACCTGTCTTTAAAAGCAACAGACCTTCCGGTATTACACACATAGAAAATAGTGCAATGAACCCACAACTCATGTCCACTTTTGTTTTACATCCCAGTGCTTCTCAAACTTCTGTGTGCTTCAGAATCCCTGGAGGTTTTGTTAAGGGATGGACTGCAGGTCCCCCCACCCCCCACTGCCAGTCTCTGATTCTGTCGGTCTCAGTTGGGATCTAAGAATTTACATTTCTCACATGTTCCCAGGAGATTCCACCACCACTGTCTTTCCACTCTGAGAACTGATCTATACTCACCACTTATACCATTCCTTGTATTATATGAAGCAAATCCTAGGCACCATTTTTATCTGTATGTCTAATATGTATCAGTAGGGAATAAACTTAAGGACCAGGGTTTTCTAAAATTGGAATGACCCGGAGAAGGTGAGCAGGGTTTCTGTGATACGTTCCATGCTTAAAAATCAAACCAAACCAAACCAAACCAAACCATAAGCACCATATCATTAGTGTATGTGTTTAAAATTTCTTAAAATAATCAAATATGCAGTCAGTATTCATATTTCCCTGTGTCATACTATTTTTACAATTGGCTTTTTGAATCAGGATTCATTCAAGGTTCATGCCTTGCATTTGGTTGATCTGTCTCTTGAATCTTTTTTTTTCAGTATCCAAAATATTTTTGTTAATAGATAGGACACAGGGATGAGGGAGAGAAAAGAGAGAGAGAGTTTCCATTCACACTATTTCACTTTTCAGATGCCTGGGATAGTTCTGGCTAGGCCAGCCCAGGTTGAAGCCTGGAGCCAGAAACTCAATCCAGGTCCCATACACTGGTGGCAGGGACCCAGCTGCTTGGGTCACAAGGTGACTGCCTCAAAGGGTACTCATTAGCAGGAAGCTGAAATTAGGAGCAGAGCCAGAACTGGAACCCAAATTCTCCTTATATGGGATGCACGCATCCTGTATGGCATCTTAACCACTATGCCAAATGCCAGTTCCTTAAATCTCTTTTAATCTATTAAAAATCAGTCTGAAAAATAAAGGATGGACAGGGTCTGGTTCTTGCTTCTATTTCAGGAGGTGAGCAGGCTTGCTCACATGGTGCTCGTCCGACTCCTTGCGTTCATTACTCCAGCTGCAGTGTGAGATTGGAGCTGCAGGAGACGTGTTTCGGCTGGGCACTCCCTGTGACCTTACTGATCCTGCAGCCCTGGCCGAAAGGTCCGTGGGCTCTGGTTGCTGAGGCCCCGATTTGCACCTCCTACAGCTCGGTTGTTTGCTCCTCTTCAGTGTCCTTCCAGTGAATCTCTCCATGGCCTTTGCCCTCACTTTCTGCTTATTGCTAGCCTTGTTTTCTCTTTGCTTGTAATTAGAACGCAAGTTAAGTCTCGCATTTGTGCCTAGATGAGAGGTTTCACAAACAGATCCCCAGATGTGGAACTGATGGAGTTGTAGCGCATGGCAGGGCCCCTCATTTTGCTGTAACAAAGGGCAGCAAAACTATTGGCCAGCCTGTGGTTCATTTCCTTCTGGGACTGTGTACGAGGCTGTAAAATGTCAGGGTGCTTCCTAGGCTAGGCTAGGCTACTTTTTCCTGCCTTTCTTGAGGTGTCTCAAGAGAGAGAGTCAGGGCCTAGCATTGTGGCATAGTAGGTAAGCCTCTGCCTGCAATGCTGGCATCCCATGTGGGTGCTGGTTCAAGTCCTGACTGCTCCATTTCTGATCGAGCTCCCTGCTATGGCCTGGGAAAGCCATGGAATACAGCCCAAGTGCTTGGGCCCCTGTACCCATATAGGAGACCCAAATGAAGCTCCTGGCTCCTGGCTTCAGCCCGGCCCTGGTCTTTGCCACCATTTGGGGGAGTGAAGCAGTGCATAAAAGATCTCTTCTCACTCGCTCACTCTCTCTCTCTGTATCTCCTCCTCTCTCTCTAACTCTGCTTTTCATGTAAATAAATCTTTATAAAAGAGAAGAGAGTGTGCCAAGTTTTGGTTCAAAATAGTCCATGTGAATGTAGACAATGAGACTGACATATATGAGTTTGTTAAGAAAGTGTGCGGGGTGGGAGTTGTGGCGCAGCGGGTTGGGTTAACACTTAGGACACCCATGTCTCATATCAGAGTGCCTGATTTGAGTCCCAGATCCTATGTATCTGATTCATCTTCTGCTTGTGTGTCTGAGAGGCAGTAGATGATAGCCCAGGTGCTTGGGTTCCTGCCACTCATGTCGGAGACCTGGATGGAGTTACTGGCTCCTGGCTTTGGCTCTGCCCTGCTCTTGCTGTTGTGGGCATTTGGGGAATAAGCCAGTGTGTAGAAGGTCTCGTCTCCCCTCCCCTCCCCTCCCCTCCCCTCCCCTCCCCTCCCCTCCCCTCCCCTCCTCTCCTCTCCTCTCCTCTCCTCTTTCTCATCCTCCCTCTTCTCCCCTCTTCCCTCTCTCACTGTCTCTTCCTTCTTCCCTCCTTTCCACCCTCGCTCTTTCTCTGTCACTCTGCCTTTCAGATAAATAAGATAAATAAATAAAGCTTAAAAAAAAGAAAGTATATGCCCTGGCTACTGATGTGACGTGTCAAGGAGCTGTCAGTCATGCTCCCTTGGGACACGGTGCCAGGTGGGCAGTGTGCCAGACTGCCTCTCTCAGGCAAGGCAAGGTGGGGCCTTGAAGGATACTGGGCTAAGGAAACCTGATGGGCATAAATGAGGTTGATGAAGCACCTTTCTCCGTGGCCAGGGAAGTGAGTCAACAAGTGGACTGTCCAGGAGGATCATGTTCCTGTTTGACTTTGTCCATGTGTATTTTTTCTACTTCACTTGTATTGATCAGTTTGTTATAAAGGATACAAATGAACAGCCAGATGAGGAAGTACACAGGGCAAAGTCCAGAGGATTCTGAGTTCAGCACCCATGGACCTAGGATGTGGCACCCTCTCCCATGGATGTGTTTGCCAGCTCAGAGGCTCTCTGAACCTTGTAGTTCTAGAATTTTTATGGAGGCTTCATCAAGTAGATGGGGTTGATTATTAACTCATCTCCAACTCCTCTCTCCTCCAGAGGATGGGCATGTGGGGCTAGAAATTCCAAGGTTCTAATCACAACTTGGTCTTCCTAGTGACCAAGTCCCACCCTGAAGCTATCCAGGAACCTACTGAGAGTCTCCTCACTACAACTAAAGACCTTACCATTACCCAGAAAATTCCAAGGTTGTAGGAGCTCTGTGTAAGATGTTCTGATCATCCCCATCATTTCCTTTATTCCTTTTTTTGAACATTTTTGCCCCAGTTCCCCCAGCCCCTGCCCCACTGGGTATATTGGGTGACTTTCAGTTCACAAATGGCAAGATCATGAGATGGCACATCTCTTCCTGCCCGAGTCACGAACATCACCAAGAGGTGGTTGACATGGGTGCTGGTTGAGGGACTGGTTGTGATTGTGGGTTCTCTCCAGTTTTGGCTGTGTGTGTGAGATGGCTGCGTTATGTTAGGTGATAGCATTTTCAAAATGTGTGCATGAGGATAAAGGCACACATACATGTGTGTACATTGAATTACTTTAGATAGACTGTGATATTCACTTATTAATTTTGTTTCTTTTCTGCTCTGTGTATCACTAGTGGCTGTTCACAGCATGTTCTTGTGGCCAAAGGGAGAAGTTCAAAAAACAGGCCAAGCCAAACTTTGTGAGCACAATTAAAGCCTCTACTTTAATTCTATTTGCAAAAGCCAATCACAAGGCCAAGCCCCAAATAAGTGAGGGTTGGGATTATTCTCTGTCCACAGTAAACCCTAGGAAAGGAGGAGAAGTAGGAAGGATTAGACCAAATAATCCATTCTACTTCACTCCTCTTCCCAGAAATCAACCATGTGGTTTAAATGTGTTTCCTCTCTCAGCGGCTTGCATCATTATCCTTCGAGTTGCTCATGTTAGAAGCCTAGAGTACAAGAGAAGGTGCGGATTAGCAGAGTATTTGTTCCATTTTAGATACATCAAGCATGAAGTGACTGGGATGGATAATTAGAATATACCAATTCACAACCAAACCATTTTGGCTGTTTATTTTCCCTTCAACACCTATATGTCCTATGCGTGGGACTGATGCCAGATTTTACTCATTTCTTAGGGTCCTTTCCATTAAGTGTCCTTGCGATGCAGCCCTGGTAAAGTTACTCAAGATTCCAAACCACAGCTGGTCCTGTTTCCTTTCATATGAGATTTTGACTTTGTGCATTTAAAAAAAGTATTTGTTTATTTGAAGGCAGAGTGACAGAAAGAGAGAACTAAAAATCTTCTATCCACTGATACTGATTCATTCATTCCCTTTGTGACTACAACAGTTGGGGCTCAGCCAGGCCAAAGCCAGGAGCCAGGAACTCCATCTGGGTCTCCCATGTGGGTACAGGGACCCCAATATTTGCCCCCTCATCTGCTGCCTTCCCAGGTGCATCGGCAGGGAGCTGGCTCAGAGGCAGAGTAGCTAGGACTTGAACCAGCTCTCTCGTATGAGACGGGTGTCTCAAGCAGCAGCCTACCCTCTGAGACAGAACTTGCCCCTAATTCTCCTTTGTTAAAAATCAACATCAAAGTTCTTTGAATGAAATTCTCATGCAGATTTTTCTGACTTCAGGGAAGTTATAGGACTGAAGGGCACTGGCAGGTCGTTTATCTTGATGTGGGCCTGTTTTAGTCCACCGTGTGTAAAGACTTTCCTGAAAAAGGAATTTCTGTGTTTGTGTAAATATACTTGAGTCATCATATCTCGTGCAAATTGCCTGTATTGATTAATGATCTCTTGTTTGCTTCCTTTTGCTTGTTGTATTTATAGCTCACATTACTTATAATTGTTGGACAACATAATATGGACCAGATGGCTTTATTATTCCGAATTTCACAGTTTGAATTTTAAATGCTCGGTAGGACTGCCTGTCAGTGGCCAGCTGTGTCCTAGAGGAGATGATGAGGCCGAGCCACAGTTCAGAGAACCCTGGTCAGATACCCTGGTCAGACTGTGAGTGCTATCAAGGTGTAGCATTTGAGGTTACCTCTGGCCCCTTGGTTTCGCTTTAAAGTTCAGACTGGAGGGTCAGGGAGGGAGGGAGAGAGCAGGGAAGGAAGGAAGGAGAGTTGGAGTGGGAGATACACACACACACACACATACACACACACAAACAGAGGAAACACATTAAAGGCCTTCTGAATCATTTGGTGGGCCTGACTGCATTTTGTTTGAAAAAATTCTTTACTAGTAAGCCCACATAATTTATTACATATTAGGAATTTAAATTTTTTAAAGATTTATTTATTATTTGAAAGGCAGAGTTACAGAGAGAGGGGGAGACAGTAGGGAGGGGTGCAGATCTTCTATCCACGGATTCACTCCCCATCCAGGGCTGGGCCAGGCCGAAGCCAGGAGCCAAGAACTCCATTCAGGGCTCTTACATGAGTGACAGGTACTCAAGCACTCAAGTTGTCACCTGCTGTCTCCCAGGCACATTAGCAAGAATCTGAATCAGAAACAGAGGAACAAGGACCTGAAATAGTGCTCTGATATGGGATGTGGACATATCAAGTGGTGGCCTAACCTACTAGGACACAACATACACCCCAAGAATTGACATTTTTCTTCCTTTCCAGAAATTTCCAACTCTTCATTATTGGGTTACCTTTGCTGTTCCATGAATATAGATGATCAAAACTTGACTACAATTTTGTTCAGGGTTTTGTGTTTTTTATGGGGATATCTGAAAGTAATATTTGTCGCTCCCCCTCTTCGCGGAGGAACGACACAGGACCCTGCGCTGTTCTTTCGTCTGCTCGGCCCTCCCCGGGTTTGCTGCTGGTTCTTCCCGGGTTGGCTGCCGACCCTTCCACCTCCGTGGAAGGGCGGTTCCCCCTGCCACATTCTCCACTTGCGCGGGGGAGCGGCACACCGCCAGCCGGCTCTCTCGGGGGCTGCACAGGTGTTCCCCTTAGATGTTCCTGGTGCATGCTGTCTCTCTCCTCCCTTATAGTCCTCTTCCGCCAATCCCAACTCTGCTACCCACACGCCAAGTACGCTGCTCTCCTCCAATCAGGAGCAGGTCCTACAGTTTATTGGTTGAACTGGAGGCAGCTGCGTAGAAGCTGTTTCCCTTCTCAGCGCCATATTGTGGGAGAGCAGATGCATAGAATAAGTCTTAATTCCAGTAACTTAGTCTAGTCCGAGTTGCTCCCAGTTGCTCCCCACAAATATTCTTTTTACATTTTGCAATTTATCAAGCAAATAGTGCATATGTACTTAATGACTTAATATTCTGAACATTTCCAATGTTTCAAGTGTATCATTTTGAATATGGAAATTTTTACCCTGTGATTACTGAAAACGTCTGATTCAAGATTAGACTCAAGAGAAGGAAAAGTACTAAAATGGGGTGAATCACATTTATGCAACTTAACAGACACTGACGTGCAACTTTTGAGTTGGTTATGAGCCATCATCTCTTACATGGAGGCTCTTTTCCAGCGTTTGATTTCATCAAAGAAATGGGGGAGCAGGTCTGGGATTTGGATCGGATTGTCTTCATATTTTGAGTGAATCAGGATTAGAAATGCATCTAGGATTACTCAACAATCAGCAATGAAGCTGCTTGGACTTCTTATACCCACCCCTCCCTTACAAGCACCACCTTGTTACTGAGCGACTACTTTGAAATAGTGATACTCCCAGGGAGTGGGAAAAATGAAAGATGTTCTCCACCTTAGAATTCGTTTTCCTTCAGGTTTTGGTGGGAGTCCGGCCTGGCAGGGTAGGACCACAGGTGCAGCCCCTATTTATTACTTGCATTTCCCTGCAAAACTGATTCTGGAAACACCAGCAGGCTGGCATCCTTGCCAGAGGCAGAGGATGCTTGGAGATGGCTGAGGTTGGGGGGTGTGCAAGGGGAGGGGCAAGGATCGCCTAAGTTCTCTTCAGCTCTGGTCAGGGCCAAGAGTCAGCTGCTCCTTTACTTTGTTTGAACTTCTCCTCTCTCCTGCCAAGGACAAATCCAGTCATTTAGAGAAGACTGCAGCCAAACCAGAAACTAAATCTGTAAAAGGAAGCTATTTTGGGAAAACATTTTTCTTGGTAATTTTATCTAATATGGAGCAGGCATGAGGATGTTAGGGGAAAATCTCAACGTGGTTTGTCCAGGGGGAAGGGATGACATGATTAATGTTTTGTGTGTGTTTGTGTGTGTATTAAAGATTTCTTTATTTATTTGAAAGGCAGAGTTACACAGAGGCAGAGACAGAAGCAGAGAGAGAGAAAGTTCTTCCATCCGCTGGTTCACTCCCCAATTGGCTGCAATGGCTGGAGCTGCGCCAATATGAAGCCAGGAGCCAGGAGTATCTTCCGGGTCTCCCACATGGGTGCAGGAGCCCAAGGACTTGGGCCATCTTCTACTGCTTTCCCAGGCCATAGCAGAGAGCTGGAGCGGAAGTGGAACAGCCAGGACCTGAACCAATAACCGTATAGGATGCCGGCACTGCAGGTGGAGGCTTTACCCACTACGCCATAGCACTGGCCCCTTTTTTCCTTTTAAAAAAAAGATTTATGGGGCTGGCGCTGTGGCATAGCAGGCTAAGCCTCCACCTGCAGTGCTGGCATCCCATATTGGCGCTGGTTTGTGTCCCAGCTGCTGCACTTCCAATCCAGCTCTCTGCTATGGTCTGGGAAAGTGGCAGAGGATGACCCAAGTGCTTGGGCCCTGCACCCATGTGGGAGACCCGGAAGTAGTTCCTGGCTTCTGGCTTCAGATCTGCACAGTTCCAGCTGTTGTGGCCATTTAGGGATTGAACCAGTGGATGGAAGACCTTTCTCTCTGTCTCTCCCTCTATCTGTCTGTAATTCTACCTCTCAAATAAATAAGTAAATTTTTAAAATAAATAAATAAAAGGCAGAGTTACAGAGAGAGAGTGGGAGAGGGAGAGAGATTTACCATCCATTGGTTCACTCCCTAAATGGCCAGGACTGAGCCAGGATGCAGCCAGGAGCCAGGAACTCCATCTGGGTCTCCCACATGGGTGGCAGGGGCCCAAGGACTTGGGCCATCTTCCACTGCCTTCCTGGGTGCATTAGCAAGAAATAAGTGGCAACCTGACCTGCTGCACCACAATGCTGGCAGCATGGATTTTTTTTTAAAGCTCCTTCGTCATTGTTTTGGAGAAATTACCAAGAGTTATGAGAGGATCAAGGTTTTTTTTTTAGTAATCTGTGAAAGAAAATCACAGGAAGATTTGGCAAGAGATTTTACAATGATGTATAAACAGAAACTGGTAGACACCTCTTTGGTCTTATCTTGTTAGCAACCAGTGAGTATCCTGCTAGTTAAATTTGTGGGCCTATTTTTTTAATTGGCTTTTCATACAGAAATAGTATCTCCCTAAATGAAAAATGTCATTCCTTGACGTTTATTATTATTTGAAGTCATAGCATATGGAGCTACGCCTGATTGCCATTGTTATAAGGTGATTTCAACAAACAATCAAAATAGTCATTTGGGGGGGTCTTCATTTCTATGTGACCGTGTTAGTTGCTTCATGAAAAAAACTTTAGGATCGTTTTTCAGCCTGAAGATTATAATGTATATTGGAATAGAAAGGTCTTTAAACCTTTAGGGATTCCTCCAATTGCTCATTCACTTGTTCTTTGCAAGGGTACAGGGGATTACAGCGATTGCTAGCGCTTTGTAGGCTTCTCATTTCCCACAGCTTCCAAACAAGTGCTTTTTAATAGTGTGCAGAGAGGGCCAGGATTAAACTTGTAATTATGATTACTCTTTATTATTATTTTTAATTAAGTTATTATGTTGGTTACATTCTTGTCGCTTGTTCTGATGATCTAGTTAGCTAGGCATCAAAAATCATAATAAAATAACAAGAGAGAAGAATGGTGAAGCGCCAGCTGGGTGACACTGAGACAGTGCCACGTGTAAGGAAATCAGCTCTGCAATCTGAGCACTTGCTTATGTGATGCGCAAGCCATCCTCTTCTGAGGAGTCACACTGGTCAATTAAAGAGAATGGCAGGTGTTAGGTTTTAAGATTTTAGGGTTCAGATAAAGAGGAGGTGGCTAGTTAGAGAAGACTTTATTTTAGGGGTTAACGAATGGGGGGTGGCGTGAGGAGAGAGCACGGCTGAGCCTGTCCTTACAGAGGGCAGGGGTTTGAAGACAGGCTTAACTGCATTTGAGCAGCAGGCAGTCCCATCTCAAGCTGCTCCTTGGGGGAGGTGCAGAGTGCCACGTGGACCCTGATAGTGGGTGGCGCCGTCCAGAAAGGTTCTTACAGTGCAGTGTCTTAGCAGTTTCGAATGTCCTGAGGTACAGGGCTTTGCAGAGCAATAAACGTTCCTCCAGCCTTTACATTATATCTACCTGCACCCAGTTTCATGAGGCCTGGGGGTTCAGGCCCAAGGTCCTCACAGCTGCTGTGTCAGGATTACTTTGGCTGTAGCAGAAATCACAGTAGAAGCTGTTGTGCTTCTCACTGTGAAGCCTGATGGGGGTGGGGGAGGGGATGTCCAGGGCTTTGTGATGATTCTCCTCCATGGAGTCCTCAGGGACCCAAACGACTTCCAGTTCTCCCCTCTGCCATCCTAGAGGTCCCAGTGAAGCTAGAACCATCACATCAACATGCCACGCATAGCCTGATGGAGGTGGAGTGGAGGAAAGGGGAAAATGGGAGCTCTTGCTTTTAAGAAAAGTCTTCAGGTTACATTGTCACTTGCTTTCACATTGCCAGCTCATTGGCTAGAACTCAGTCACATGACCGACCTCATTGAACAGGAGGCTGGGGAATGTAGTCTTTAGCTGGTAGCCATGTGCCCTGATGAAGATCAGGGGTTAAAAGAGAGAAAGAATGGATGTTACGGAACAGCCAATGCTCTATGCCTTAGTGAGCTTATGAGGGATTGGATAGTCTCTGGGACATTATTTTTCTGAAGTTGAATTTTGCTCCCCAAACTTGTTTTCTATTAGACATTTCTCCATGCACATTAGTAATGATGCAATTACTTTTCAAAATTCTGTCTCTGTGTGGTTTTTTTTTCTCTGAGACCTCTATGGGATAAACAAATAGAACTCCATAGGAATACAGAAAGGGACATTCTGCAGAGAAGTGTATTTACATTCTAACCCAGCCCCTGTTCACGTAGAACATTCAGTTGTCTCATGACATCTTTATTGGGACCCCTCTAGGACAGAAATCACAAGATGGACAGGTGATCATCCACGTGGAGGGATGAGAGAGATGCAGCCCTTTGAATGTATCACCTAGGATTCCATCATGAATAACATATTGTTTTAAAAATGCAGAGCATCTTGGGAAGCTATAAAGCATTAAGGTCTTTCTACCAATTTCTGCCTTAATATAAATTACTCTATTACACACATGAGATGTAGCTGGAATAGCTGCTTTGATAATGAGACAAAAAATGAAATGAAATATGAATTAGGAATGTGACAGCAAGACCTGGGTGGACCACAGGCATCCCCCATTGCAGTATACACCACTGCTTTCTAGGGAAATATCAGGACACTGGGTAGGAATGCTGAAGGGTTTGCGAAAAGAAGGGAGATGGCAGCGTGAAAGAGACAAATATCACCACTTCAGGCTCCCATTAAAAAAATACACTTACACAGTTACTTAACTGTACTTGGAGGAAACCATCATTTCACCATCTAAAATTCATATGAATTCAAATGAGAGTAAATCATGTTTCGAGATCCAGACTTTATGACAAAAAAAAAAAACTGTACTGCATTACTGGAAATTCTTACTTTAACCGAAGCCAAGGTATATGAATACAGCATCACTTTTGCAGACATTTCCTTTCCTGCTAATGGATTTTTCCTTTACTTCTGCTGATTAATGGAAATTTGCTTGTAGGTCCAAACTGAAAGTGATAAAGTCAAAATGTGGGAAGAAGTTTGGAAATTAAATGTCATCCACCAAATCAGCAAACAGTGGTAGATACCACTTGCATTTCACTCGTGTTTATTCTTTGCCTTCTCTGCTTATGTTCTCCATGTTGGAAGCATCTTTCTGAAACTTTCCAGAGCAGAAACCAAAGCAGCCAGGCTGGATGACTGGAGTGCAAATGAGTTGTGCCGTGCCAGATGGATATCGTATAGGAACAACTCCACCAGGCAGCAGTCCAGACTGAGCAGGTCTAAGTGGTTCTTCATAGCAGATGACGCTAGTGCACCACCTGAGACGCTCTCCTTCCAGGGCTCACCAAGTCGCTGTCTTCTAACCGGATGTGCTGCCGACGCGGAGTGCTTTCTGTGGCTACAGAGGCCCGCTTGTGTTTCAGCCCTGTGTAAGTCAAGTCAGATGTAGCAGGGACTGAAGAGCCCTGGAAGCTATCCTCCTATAATGAAACATTAGTGGATCGATATTTCCGCTTCCTCAGCCCTCGAGAGGCCTGTTCAACACTGTCTCCTGGAGACAGCCAGCGGGATTGAACCCCACTTGCCTATGACGCTGACCTGCTCGCGAATGTGCTGTACATTGGCACTCTTCTCCTCTCTGTTCCATGCTGCCACTCGCATTCCAGAGCCCCCTCGTATCGCCTCCCGAATAGCCGCCCTTGTGAGGATTCCTGTCTCATTGCCTGCTTCCTGAGGAATCCCACTTTACACACAGGCAATAAAAGGAAGAGCGAACAGAAGAAGACATAAACATATCAGTGGTAGAAACTGGACCTCAACATGTTAGAGCCAGGTGGTGGCTTTACATAACTTACTCCTTCTCAAGAACTTTATAAAGAATTGTGAGATCCCTTTATAATGAAGGGGGTCTTGACTCTAAGTTCAGAAATAGGCCTGCTTAGATAGATGGACTGAGATACAGACAACTTTATGCATCATAACCCCTCTTTGCAGAGACACTAGAGTTGTTTGGAAGTCTTGCCTGCTGTGATAGTGGGATGCTCTGGGTTACTGTGCATGAAGAAGAGAGGGGAGAGGGGGAGAGACACATTGCACGAATAAATTAAAATATAGAGTTGGGGTGTATGGAGATCATCCAGACTCATTGAAGAGGAGCAAATCAGACACAGGTGCAAAGGGGAGAGAGAGAGATGGGAGAGGCCCTTACATCTCATGTGTGACCTCTTCTTCTAAGTTATTAAACCTTGAAGACACTATATTAAATCTCACAAAAGGGGCAGGCACTGTGGTGCAGCAGGTTAAGCCCTAGTTTGGGACACCCTCTCCCTCTCCCTCTCCCTCTCTCTCTAACTTTGCCTTGCAAATAAATACTTAGAGTGAGTGGATTTCTTGTAAGAAGTGAATGCACTAAGTTTTGCAGCTAGGGTGCAACAGACCAGAGATGAACAGGTGAACCTCACAGCTGGAGCACATGAGTGCAACTCTGGGAAAAAGCAGAAATCAAAGGGAGAATTTAGGACTTGTTAAGTCCGTGGCATTGGCTGGGTCTGTGCCCTCTTTGCTCTGGCCTCCCAGCAGCCAAGGAGCCATAGCTAACATCTCTGAGATGGGCTGAACATAAGAAAAGGGAACCAAGGAAGTGTTAGGAGTGTCTCCAAAATGGCTTTCAACATTTCTTTGGATTTAGTTAAGTGTTGCTCCTTCTTATAATAGATCATGGGCTTAAATGGTTTTTGGAATTTTCTCTGGCTTAATTTAGGATTGGATGAAAGGAACCTGAAACTGTGCAGTAGTTGGGTACTTGAATATTTTTCTTGAAAAATTCTAAGGAAATAGGCAAAAGGCTTTCGCTGACATGGGGTTCTGTTTTCAGCATCTGATCCAGCAACTGCTTAACTCTATCCTCTATATAATTACCAAGTGATCATTTCTTCCTGTCTCTGAAATTCATGAGTCATAGTCTTTTCTTCTACATTTTCCATGATTGATCCTTATTTCAGACTGAAGAATCTTTCCATTTTTTTCTTGTTTTTAATTTTCCAAGAGCCTTCTTAGAATTCGAGGAGTCAATGATGTTTTTTGTTAGTATTACTTTTACTTGATTTTTTAAAAAATATTTTGTTCATTTATTTGAAAGGCAGATTGACAGAGAGAGATCTTCCATTCACTGGTTCATCCCCAGATGGCTACAAAAGTCAGGTCTAGGCCAGACCAAAGCCGGGACCCAGGAAATCCATCCTGGTCTCCCGCATGGGTGGCAGGAGCCCAAGTACGTGGGCTGTCTTCCTCTGTTTTCTCAGGTATTTTAGCAGTAAGCTGGATTGAAAGCAGAACAGCTGGGACTCAAATAGTCAGTCTGATGTGAGATGCTATTATCTGCAAATGATGGCTTACCTCTCTGTGGGACAACACTGGCCCCTTAATTTGGTTCTGTAATCCTGAAAAAGCATGTCTATTCAGAAATTTAGAGTTTTCTCTTTGTTGCTTCCTTGCAGGTCCTCGCCTAGTATAGGGTAGGGAAAGTTCCAGATGCTGCATTCTGTAGGCCCCCTCATCGTAGCTCAATGGTTGGAGAGTGCCGGCTTTTCCTAAAGCACCTATAGTCTGTGCCCTTTCTCAGTTCTGTGTTGTGGTTACCCTGGGGCTTGAGCTGAGATATACAAAAGGAGAAAAGGAAAGAAAGGAAAAAGCCTAGGGAACTCACTTCTAAGTCATCCCTCAATACTTGGCTTCCTAATCACCTTTGCCTGCTCTTTATCTACTGGGGTAGGCAGAACTGTACACCTCCCCAAAGATGTCTTGTCCCAGTCCCTGGAATATGTGAATATGGAAGCTTCCATGGCCAAAGGGGATGGGCAAACCTGACTACATTAAAGATCTTGCTGGGGCTGGCGCTGGTGCTGGGGTGTAGTAGGTTGTCTCTACCTGCGGTGCTGGCATCCCCTATGGGTGATGGTTCAAGTCCTGGCTGCTCCACTTCCAATCCAGCTCTCTGCTATGGCCTGGGAAAGAGTAGAAGATGGCCCAAGTCTTTGGGCCCCTGCACCCATGTGGGAGACCTGGAAGAGGCTCCTGGCTCCTGGCTTTGGATCGGCGCAGCTCTGCCCGTCACAGACATTTGGAGAGAGAACCAGCACATGGAAGACCTCTCTCTCTGTTTCTCCCTCTCTATGTCTGTAACTCTGCCTCTCAAATAAATAAATCTTCAAAAATTAAAAAAAAAATCTTGAGATGGGGACATTATCTTGGATTATCTGAGTAGCCCTATTGTACTCACAAGGGTGCATATAAGATAGAGGCGGGAGGAGCAGGGCAAGAGAAGATGCGATGATAGATGTAGAAGTCATAGTGATGCGAGGAAGGAGCCATGAGCCAAGGCGGCCTCTAGAAGCTGCAAAGGGCAGGAAATGGATTCTCCTCTATAGCCTCTGGAAGGAAGGTGACCTATTTTAGGCTTCTGGCCTAAAATTTATTTATTTGAAAGGCAGAGTTACAGGGGCATCAGCAGAAAGAGGCAGAGAGAGAGATCTTCCATCCGCTGGTTCACTCCCCAAATGGCTGCAACAGCCGGAGCTGCACTGACCTGAAGCCGGGAGCCAGGAGCTTCTTCTGGGTCTCCCATGTGGGTACAGGGGCCCAAGGACTCGGGCCATCTTCTGCTTTCCCAGGCCATAGCAGAGAGCTGGATTTGAAGTGGAGCTGCCGGGACTCAAACCAGCACCCATAGGGGATGCCGGCACTGCAGGCAGTGGCTTTACCTGCCAAACCACAGTGCCGGCCCTCCTTAGTGCTGTTTTAAAGAACTAAAATTGTGATAATTTGTTATAGCAGCAAAAGAAAATGAATACATCCACCTTTCTGAGTCTTCTGGTGGTTGCTTTGTGCATCTTGTCGGTTTTTCTCTTATAGCCAGAGGGAGAGGGAGAGTGGAGTGAGTGTCCTCACTGTATCTTCTGTGGAACTGGAATTCCATTCTTCTTAATTTTCAAATGCTGTGACTTGGGACGGTGGGAGCTGGCTTCTTGTTTTGTGAGTCCCACCTATTAATCTTGGATGCCTTCCTTGCTTTCCAGCTCCACACAACATCTTGTTCCTTTCCTACTCTAGACCTAGAAAAGGCAATTTCCCTGAGAACGTGTTTAAATTAATGAAAGAGTGTTTACATTAAAATGTGTTATAGAAAATGTAAAGCTTTTCCCACTGGGCTCCTGCGAAGATGGGTGTCGAGAAGAAGGGCTGTCCTGCTGTCCGGGAAGTGGTGACCTGAGAATAGACCATCAGCATTCCACGGAGTAGCCCTCAAGAAACACCCCTAGGGCAGTAAAACAGATCCGGGACAATGGCGTGAGGGAGATGGGGGTTCCAGATGTGTGCATTCATACTAGGCTCAGCTAAACCATCAGAGCCAAAGGAATAAAGAATGTCCCCTACTGTGTTCATGGGTGGGTCTCTCTCTGTCTGCCCCTCTCTGTAATGCTGCCTTTCATCTGCTGGTTTGTGGGGAGCAACTGGGAGCAACTCGGACTAGACTAAGTTACTGGAATTAAGACTTATTCTATGCATCTGCTTTCCCACAATATGGCGCTGAGAAGGGAAACAGCTTCTACACAGCTGCCTCCAGTTCAACCAATAAACTGTGGGACCTGCTCCTGATTGGAGGAGAGCAGCGTACTCGGCGTGTGGGTAGCAGAGTTGGGATTGGTGGAAGAGGACTATAAAGGAGGAGAGAGACAACATGCACCAGGAACATCTAAGGGGAACACCTGAGCAGCCCCCGAGAGAGCTGGCCGGCGGTGTGCCGCTCCCCTGCAGAAGTAGGGAATGTGGCAGGGGGAACCGCCCTTCCACGGAGGTGGAGGGACGGTAGCCAACCCGGGAAGAACCAGCAGCAAACCCGGGGAGGGCCGAGCAGACGAAAGAACAGCGCAGGGTCCTGTGTCGTTCCTCCGCGAAGAGGGGGAGCGACATAATGGTGCCGTGACTCGGATATGAAGCCTAGGCAGGGTTTAGTGTCGTTCCTCCACGAAGAGGGGGAGCGACACTGGTTCACTCCCCAAATGCCTGCAACAACCAGGGCTGAAGCCAGGAGCCCAGAACTCCATCTGGGTCTCCCATGTGGGTGTCAGGGTCCCACGGACTTGAGCCATCACCTGGTACCTTCCCAGACTGAGCATTAGCAGGAAGCTAGAATTGGGAGTGGAGCCGGAACTGGAACTCAGGTATTTGACAAGCAATGTAGCCGTTTCAATCGGCAAACCTACACCAAGTGCCCGTACCTCCAGGAACATTTTTAAGACCCACTTGTGTGTATAATACCTGAGAATATCCTGACAGGTTCTGGAGATATATAGTCTTCCACAGGTGGAAAAGTGACAAATTGCCTAGCCTCGGCATGCCCTCTACATAAATTAATAGTGAGTTCATCTCTAGCAGGGGTTCACTTCTAATCACCACAGCAATGACAGAGGGACTTCACACAAAGGGAGAGAGACCAGGGCCGGATAAAGTCTACATCACGCCGGTAGGCATGGGGGCTTGGTTTCAGTGTGGAACGAGGTGCATGCCAACTGACGTCTTAACCACTAGACCAAATGTCCACCCTCACATGTATGGTTTTAAATTTTCTATTAGTAGCATTAAAAAAGTACAAAGAAATAGGTGGGGTCAACTTCACTAATATATTTTATTTAATCCAATGTACCCAAACTATCATTCAATATTTAATCACCATATTATTGATGAGATATTTTACAGCTTTCATCCTAAATCTTTGAAAGCCAGGGTATGTTTTACATTTAAAGCACATTTCAACTCAGATTAGCCTCATTTCAAGTGCCCAGTAGTCCCATTTGGCTAGTGGCTACCATGCTGGACAGGGTAGGTCTGAATCTTCATACTCTGTCTTATTAAAATAATGGTAAAGCCTTTTTTTCTTAAATACACAAGTTTCTGTAAGAGTCTGCTTATCTCAATGAGTACATTTACCTTTGCCGTAAAAATTAAAACCTCAAATCCATTATTGCATACAAAGTCTCTTTCTTTCAAAAGACTTTACAAAAGGCTCATGAAACTGCTTACAGCCAGGGGAGACTTCTGAGTGGGCAGAGTTAAGCCCGTAGAGAGATGAAAAATAGATTGGTGTAATCACTGATGAATTGAAAAATAAAAATATATTACAGCCACACCAGTATAATGGCTACTTAGGTGATAAATCTCTGTAGGAGCTAGTTTGAAAATTCAACTCCTACTTAATTTATTTTCAGGAGTCTTCTGAGAAAATGCCATGTTGTAAGAAATGAGGTATTAATTTATTGGAATGAAAGGAAAAGGCACTTTTTTCCGTTTATTAGAATGGCTATATCTGACTCATCAACCTCTTTGGTTTTACATTTTCTGTAAGCCAAGCAGCCCAGCCACGCATCCTGGAGTTTGAATAGGTGAAAACAATAGCAACACAGCTCGTGAACCTTGTGTAATTCACAACCCACATAATTCGGGTAAATATTCTAATAGGAGCATTATTTCTGTTTCATAGCTAACATAGCTGTGCTGTTTGGCAAGTGGATAAACTCAATGTGAAATTCACTTGATCATGGGGTTTGCAATTATGAGATTCTGAAATTTACAAACTTATGAATTATTTCAAATTTTGCACATAAAGTGAGACTTCATTAATCTCATACTGAAAAATGACAAATCTACTTAATATGAATTGGTAGAAAATGAGCCCACACTCAATTTCCCAGGCTCAGCCTCCATATCCGGCACTTTGTTGGAACCTTAGTCTCTGACTCTTTCCACATGGTCTTGGGAATCTCGAGGAAGTATCTTGTGAAGGCTCCATGAACTAGCTCCCTTGGCCTCCTGTGGCACCCATGTTTATCTCCTCTCCTGTTCCAGACCTCCATGCGAAAGTCTCTTCATATTGCAAAAGCTGAAGATGGCAGCTGGTTCATTGTTGTGTTTGTCTTGAAGCTGCCCAGGTCTCATGCAGAGGACACTGGTCCCTTTGCTGCAAGAGTCATGAGCAGGGGTTCCTGTCGCCTGGGAATGCAACCATCACTATTGACACCTGGCTGTTGTGCTTCAGCTGCTTGGTTCTGGGACTGCATCATAAATCCATATGATCGGAAGTTTTCCCTCCTGCTCTGATCTTGCCCGCCATTATTCTCTATGATTCTCTTTCCTTAGGATGATCTTCCTTAAAGGCGCATGTCCATTAATCCTCAAAGACTCATACTTCACCCCCAAGCTCCTAAATATACCTGATTTCTGTGGTGAACAAAATTTAGGTTCAAGCTGAGTTCCCTGCTATACTTAAGGAGAATATTCCAAATTACATTTTCCCCTCCTGTTCACCTTTCTTCATGTAAGTTATCCAGTGAATAGCACCCATTTCAATTTAAATTTAATAATCAGAAGAAAGTCTGGCAAATAATAGGTATTCAATGAATATTTGTCAAGTGAATGAGAACTTCTTTTTTGCAAGGAAATTTTCATTCTAAGAGCAAGAATGAGTCTTTTTTTCTGGTACTCTAATCAAGGTCAATTTCAACCTTTGTCCAGAACATCTGTTCCTTATGGTATTGGCATCAGGTGTCTGAATAGCAACAGGGTGCAAGCCAGCATAGCAGAATAGTTAAGATTTGGAAAACCTAAATGTGGGTAGTGATTGGAGAAGTTAACCTTCCTGATCCCTTTCCTTACTGTGTAAATCTGAGAACAGGGTTGTGTGAACATTAAATTAAGTAGCAAGTCTTTAGCATTATACACAGAATACTGTCACCTAATATTTGCCCAACGAATAGTAGCTATTAAATGTACTATTGATATTGCTAGAGAAGAAAAGGAATCCCAAGTGTTTGACATCATTTGAGTTTGTCACTGCTGTCTCTGAGTAGAGAGGCTGGAAAACCATGAAATGTCAAATCCTATGCAGACACTGAAAATGGTCACCAAATTCTGTACATTTTTTTACATGCAGCACAATGGGTGGGAAAAAGAGCACTGCAGTAAAATAGTTTGTAGCTCAGTGTCTATGAAGTTTTTGTTTATTCTGCTCATCACTATTTCTGCTTACAGCATTACTGCCTACCTGCATTCCTGGGCTCAGAGGCTATTTAGCTCTCTTAATCCCTATACCACATACGTGAATGTGATGCCATGGTCCTAGTGAATGTCTGGGCAATGATTGCAATAAAGAACTCCATTTCTGGGCCAGCCTTGTGGTATAGTAGGTTAAGCTGCCACCTGTGATGCTGGATCCCATATCAGAGTGCCAATTTGAGACCCAGCTGCTCCACGTCTCACCCAGTTCCCTACTAATGTGCCTGGGAATGCAACAGAAGATGGCCTAAGTGCTTGGGCCCCTGCCACCCACATGAGAGACCCATATGGAATTCTTGGTTCTTGGTTTCAGCCTGGCCCAGCCACAGTTGTTGGGACCATTTGGGAAGTGAACAAGTAGATGGAAGATCTCTCTCTCTCTCTCTCTGTCTCTCCCTCTCTCTCTGTAGCTCTGACTTTCTAATAAATCTTTTTTTTTTTAAAAAAAAAGAACTCCATTTTTGAAAAACAGTTTGCCTATTTAGTTGCAGATGAAAAATAAATTGAAGCCATTACAAAATTATTCTCTAGGAGAAATAATAATTTGGGGGTTGTATTAAATAAAAACTACTCAGTAATAAAGTTTATATTGTTTAAAAACATGATTATGCTAATATTTGAGTTTCACAAAGCTCCTTTTTTTAAAACAAAAATTTGAGATGTAGAGGGAGAGAAAGAGAGAAAGAGAGAGAACGAGGACTCCCCTCCATGGTTCACTCCTTAATGCTCCCCAGTGGTCACTGGCCAAAGTTGGGAGTTGGGAACTCAATCAAGGTTTCCCACACTCATGGCAGGGACTCAACTAATTGAGCTGTCATTGCTGTCTTCAAAAGGTTTGCATTAGCAGGAATCTGGAATGGGGGACGGAGCTGGAAGTTGAAACCAAGCACTCCAATATGGGATGTGGGCACCCCAATCAGCATCTTAATCACTAGGCCAAGCACCCATGTACTCCCTGTTGCCCACGTGGGAGACTCAGATTGCGTTCCAGGCTGGCCCACCCCCTGCTTTGTGGGTATTTGGGAGTGAGCTGGCAGGTAGGAGTTCTTTCTAGGTTTGTCTGTCTGTCTCTCTGCCTCTCAAATTAAAAAAGGAATAAAGAAAAAATCTGAATTAATCATAATTTTCTCTCAGCCTGAAAAGTATTCCACTGTATTTTGGCTTCTTTTGTTGTAATCACACACTTAAATCTGTGTAGCAAATTATCTCTAATAAAACTAGTTTAGTCTTGCTTAAACATTATGTCATCCCAATTTCTTCTATCAATATGTTTAATTAAATGGACTTTTTCTTCACAGAATTATAGCCAATAAAAGAAAAAAACTCAAGAACCAATTGTTTGTGTCTTTTTGTCTCTCTCTCTCTCTCTCTCTCTTTTTTTTAAGCTAGGGATGCACTTGCCAAGTTCTTACTTGAAATGCAACTGTAGGGGAAAACTGCAGGGGCATTGGAAGTGATTTCAGATTCTTCTGTGGAATCAACCATTTTAGAGACTTCATGTGAACTTTTTACATTGGGCTGAGAGAATGAGGGTGTGTTTTTCTTTTTCTGTTTTCTTTTTTTTTTTTTTGACAGTTAGTGAAAGAGACAGAGCGAAAGGTCTTCCTTCCGTTGGTTCACCCTCCAAATGGCCGATACAGCCGATCCGAAGCCAGGAGCTTCCTCCTGGTCTCCCATGGGGTGCAGGGCCCAAGCACTTGGGCCATCCTCCACTGCACTCTCGGGCCACAGCAGAGAGCTGGCCTGGAAGAGGAGCAACCGGGACTAGAACCTGGCGCCCCAACCGGGACTACAACCCAGGTTGCCGGTGCCACAGGTGGAGGATTAGCCAAGTGAGCCGCGGCGCCGGCTGCGTTTTTTCTTAAAGACAACAGACAACACGATGTTGTGTTTAGAGAAAGGAAATATGATGGAGAAAATAAAATAGTGAGTGTGCTTTCAGTCAGGGGTCATATGCAAACTACCTCACAGAGCAGTGTTCCCTTATCTGTGAGGAATATACTTCAAGACACAAACCGCGCCCCACCCCAGTCAGGGGCTCCTCCTGTGGTGCAGCAGGTTAACTGCCTGGCCTGAAGCGCCAGCATCCCATATGGGCGCCAGTTCTAGTCCCGGCTGCTCCTCTTCTGATCCAGCTCTCTGCTGTGGCCTGGGATAGCAGTAGATGGCCCAAGTGCTTGGGCCCCTGCACCCATGAGGGAGACCTGGAAGAAGCTCCTGGCTCCTGGCTTCGGATCGGCGCAGCTCCGGCCATTACAGCGAATTGGGGAGTGAACCATCGGATGGAAGACCTCTCTCTCTATCTGCCTCTCCTGACTTTCAAATAAATAAATAAATCTTTTTTTTTTTTAAATGACCCCCAGTCAGCCTGAAGCCGTGGATAGTTCAAATCAGGTGTTTTCTCCCTATATATACCTAGGCTAAAGTTTAATTTATAAGTTAGGTACAATAAGAAATGAATCACAATAAATAGAATAATTACAATAACATACTATAATAAAAATGATGCGAATGTGGTCTCTGAAAATATTTTCTTGTACTGTACTCCCTGTTCTTGTGATGATGTGAGATGGGACTTATGCCTGCGTGATGAGTGGAAGTGAGATGGGTCGCATAGGCATCAGAACATAATGTCAGGCTACTATGGATCTTCTTACACAAGCATTTCAACACCATGACAGCTGATCTGATGATTGAGATGGCTTTCAAGTGCCTAATGGGTGGCTGGGGTATACAAGATGGACTTTCTGGACAGAGGGATGAGTCACATCCCAGGTGGCATGGAGTGGAACGCTGTGAGATTTCATCATGCCGCTCAAAATGGCACACAATTGAACACTTACAAATTGCTTACTTCTGGAATTTTCATTTAATATTTTAGACTGTGGTTGACCCCCTGATAACTGAAACTATGGAAAGTGAAGCTGGATGGTGGGGCGGGGAAACCTACTGAAATCTTTTTGGTATCCTGTGGAGGAAGCAATTCTCACTGGTGGTAATACAGGGGCAACTCCAAGCGAGTGTGATCCTGCCATGATTGGCTGCAGCCTTGGAAACCAGATAGGTACTGGGCATTTGTTCACTGGGAGCCAGCGTTGCCCACTGAAGCCGACTGGCGACTGAGCTTTCTCTGGCTGAAGTCGGTCCATAAAGATGGGGACTGGTTCTTGGGACTTATGTGGACTAGCTGGAAGTCCAATGGGCATCCAGTACCCAGACAGCACTCATTTGGGGCTCTCCAGACTGAGATAGTCAGGCTAGTGTGGTAGGGAGCACTCAAAGAGCTGAGACTAGCACCTATTTGTCAATTGGCATGGCAATTTCTGCATTTAACAACCTGGTTTTGAGATCTTGCTGGTAAAATTCATTGTTTGCTGGGACTCCTGATTTTGTAGAGAGCTATCAATCACAGCAATGAGCAAAAACATTGGTAGATAGCAAGGGGATGGGGCAGGCCTTGTGGGTAGTAGGGAAAGCTGCCACATGCAATGCTGGCATCCCGTATGGGCACTATTTTGTGTCCTGGCTGTTCCACTTCTGATCCAAGCCCTTGCTAATGGCCTGGGAAAAGCAGCTGAAGATAGCCCAAATGTTTGGGCCCCTGCCACTCACATGGGATACCTAGATGAAGCTCCTGGCTTCAGTCTAGCCCAAACCTGGCTATTGTGGCCAATCTGGGGAGTGATCCAGCAGATGGAAGATCTCTTTCTCTCTGTCTTTCCTTCTCTCTAACCTTGACTTTCAGATATATATGATATATATATATATATATATGATATATTTATCTGTTTGAAAGTTACAGAGAGGCAGAGGCAGAGAGAGAAAGAGAAAGAGAGAGAGAGAGAGAGAGAGAGAGAGAGAGAGAGAGAGTCTTCTATCTGTTGGCTTACTCCCCAAGTGGCTGCAACAGCTAGAGTTGGGTGGATCCAAAGCCAGGAGCCAGGAGCTTCCTCCAGGTCTCCCACATGGGTGCAGGGGCCCAAGGACCTGGGTCATCTTCCACTGCCTTCCCAGGCCATAGAAGAGAGCTGGATCAGAAGTGGAGCAGCTGGGACTTGAACTGGTGTCCATATGGGATGCCAGCACTTCAGGCAGTGGCTTCAGCTGCTACTCCACAGTGCCGGCCCCAAATAAATAAATCTTAAAAAAAGGAAAACAGCAAGGGGATTAATCACAGAGGGAGAGCCCCAAAAGATCTCCTATAGATGACGGTTTTCCCCAGTGCTTCTCATAGTCCTGCTTTCCTTGAATTAGTTTGAGTTGGTTTCTTTTTTTTTGTTTCTGTTTTTTTATGGACAATTTGACATATTGCCTTACTCCCAAGCCTTTTTGCTTCCACAGAAGATTAAAAATCCCTTCTAGAGAACGCAAATGCCCACTAACTAAGATAAATTGTCGTTTTCAACCTAAGTGTGACTCATTTAGTGTTATCCTTCAAGGAAAGTGTTCATGAAAAATTGTTTGCAAAATTAATTTGTGTAAAGGGATACATTCCTTTCAACTAATTGTGTTTTCAGACCTAACACTTTGGAACATGAGATCATGATTTTGAGAGTGCTCAGTAACAGATACTTTGCTCCAAACAAAATGTACTGCTACAAAAGATTTCCTAGTTTTAGATAGCCAATGAAAAGTAGTGCTTCTTATTGTACATAGTGAAATTAGCTAATTTATAGATTATTCGGTGGAATAGATTTGGATTTGATATCTCCAAGTCTTATTCTTTAGTATGGAATTGCTGGCTCTTGACATTTCTGCCAACTGAGCCCTGTTTACGTTGGCAAGACAAAACAGTTCAACTCAGTTGCAAGATTCGTACAAAAAGGTGGGACACTCGAAGGTGCACCAGACTGAGAGCCACAAACCTCAGCTTCTGAAACCAGCTGACACCAAAAACCCACACTGTGGATGTTTGTGATCTCTGTGTTTCAAATCAAAGTGTCCTTGTGCACTTTGTGCACCTGGATTTTTTTTGATTCAGATAGAATAAGAGTCCTAAGTTAAAAGTCTGCAAAATATTTGATGCAGGAAATCACCATATAGGTGCCCTTCAGTGTTGGTGGGGGAGATTAGCACATTTCAAACATGCTGGCCTTTTCAAATGCCAATTTCCTTTCAGTCTCTGCAGAGACACCAGGATGGTGGTAGGGAATGGTCAAAGTCCAAGGATAGGAATTTGAGTGTCCATTATTGAAATGTATGGGCTCCAAATCCTGTGGTTGCAAATGTTTTACCATCCACTACAGAGCTCAGCAGACAACTCTCCCCATCTTAAGCTGATGTTTATGAAGCTAAACAGTAATCTATAACACAAAAGCTAGAATAGCAATGAAAAATCTTGCCAACCTCAAGACACTCAGTTAATGCACCCAAACATGTATTCTTCACAATTGGGGGAAAGCAGAGCACCCCAGCTGATGTCCCAGTGGCCCAAAGGACTGGCTGTCAATATCAAGATATATAGGCTAGAGTTTCACGGCCACAAAGTAGAAATAGATCCGGGTTACTCAGTCCTAGTTGTCGTCACAAGGAATGTCGACAAGCCTAAGCAAGGGCCATGGGAGGACCTGGGGAGGCGAGGACCCACCACCCAAGACAGGCTCCAAAGGAGGTGAGGGGCTGGAATTGGGATCCCAGGCTACAGCTGCCACCTAGGAAAGGCTGCTCTTTGTAAGGGTGCCTGGGAAACTCTGCCAGATGTCTAGGAAAGAAGCCATCTTGTCTCAGCTGTGGTTTGGGATGAGGAAATACAAGTCTCCTGTGAGAAAACCACAATGCTAAACCAGCATCGTGCAAGATGCTGGAATTTATAGCTTCCACGTGACGTAGGAATCCCCAGCCCAGCCGTAGCTAATGCTATAAGGAAAGTAAAAGAAATGAGATGTAATCTTCACAAAGGCAGAAATAAAAGCATCACTACTTTTTGGTTCCATGATTGTGTATCTAGAAAATTCAGAAGAATTCTCAAACTATTAGAATTAATGAGTAGGTTTAGCGAGGTCACTATATATTTATGTGCAAACACAAAAAAAGTAAATGGATCTGAAATCTTGGCCTCCGACCTCAAACCCACTGTCCACCCCATCTCTTGGCACATGATCTTGTCTTGTACTGCACAAAGAATGAGACTTTGAGGTTTGAACTTCCACAACTTTCCGACTTTGTGAACTCAAAATCAGCTAAGTCACCCCATCCTTGTTGCCTTAACTGTGGTCATAGGGGACACCCTTTCCCTTCTTTTTGTAAAAACCAGCACTTTGCTCTGTGCTTGTAAGTCCCTCTTTGTGGGGAGCAACCCGGACTGGACTGAGTTACTGGAATTAAGACTTATTCTATGCATCTGCTCTCCCACAATGTGGCGCTGGGAGAGGAGAAAACAGCTTCTACGCAGCTGCCTCTTGCCAACTTGAGTGATGACCTCCAGGAGCTGATCCTGCTCCTGATTGGAGGAGAGCAGCGTACTCGGTGTGTGGGCAGCCGAGTTAGGATTGGCGGAGGATGACTATAAAAGAGGAGAGAGACGGCATGCACCAGGAACGTCTAAGAGGAACACCTGTGCCGCCCCCGAGAGAGCCGGCCGGCGGTGTGCCGCTCCCCCGCGCAAGTGGGGAATGTGGCAGGGGGAACCGCCCTTCCACGGAGGTGGAAGGGATGGTAGCCAACCCGGGAAGAACCAGCAGCAAACCCGGGGAGGGCCGAGCAGACGAAAGAACAGCGCAGGGTCCTGTGTCCTTCCTCCACGAAGACAGGGAGCGACACCTCTTCTTCTATTTCCACTAGAATAAAGAAATGGCTTCCTCTGATTTTTTTTCTTATGTGTTCAACCTGGCTTCTTCCCTGTAGCCTTTAAAGATACTCAGGTTGCTGTTGTGTTAAAAAAAGAAAGAAAAGAAACTGACAAAAACTAGCACAAACCTTGGCAGATCCCTAAATCATCTCTAGCAATCACATTTCCAATAGAACAAACTAAACGTGCTGGATCTATTTCCCACTTCTTACAGATTCTTAAGCCCACTCCAGTCACATCTCCCTTCCTGTCACTCTGAAATGGCTTTCATCCAAGTGACCAATAACCTCTTTAACTGCTTCAACCCAATGGACTCTTTTCAATCTTTGGGCTCCTACCCGGGATTGAACATGTAGTTCATGGACCCCTGCATACACCTTGACTCTGAACTGCTGGGTCCTTGTATAAGGCCTAGCTCGTTCATTGACTCTGTCCTGGATGTTTTTCTAAGTGAGAGTATGGAGCCTGAGAAGGCAAAAGTCTGAGAGCTAACATATAGGTTAGAATAAGACCCTGGCATTGTTATTGAGGCAGTTTCCTGGGGGCCAAGAAAGTTTTCTATTGCACATGCTTTGCTTCCCGATGAATCTATGCATCCAATCTATGCATGGGTTACTGGACTTCACAGCTCTAAACACTATAGACCAATGATTGATGACTGGTTTGGTGTTGGGATATTTTACAGCTGGCGGGGAGGAAGGACAAGAGAGCACAATTAGTTAAAATTGGATATCCTGCCAATCAAGAGGAATAGGGTTTGGAGTTCAATTTAGGTTGACTAGAGAACAACGAACTTAACTGTGGCTCTTCTTGCAGTTAGGTTTGTTAGCAGAGATATACACCTGTTTCCTACTCAGTGTCCAATAAATAGCAGCTTTCAACGTGGGGAATAATTATGTCGCTCCCAGAGTTTAGCGCTTATGGGAGGGACGCTCAGCTGTCAAAGCAGGAACTCTCTGATGCACCAGATTCCAAGATGGAGGGACTTCGGACTGCAGAGCAAGCAGACAGGTAAAGATCATTGTGGAGAGCAGGTGAACTGGTAGGGTTATTTGACCTGAAGAAGGGCACTTGAAGGTCTTGGGATTTTGCAAAAGCAGAGGCAGAAAAAGAAACACATTTGGCTATTAGAAGCACTGAAACAAATTTATTCTAAGCAATAATTCTGCCCAAATGCATTAACTAACAGAAGAACAAAATTTGAGACTTCAGCTCATTATCGCTCTGGTTTTGGCAGCATGATTTTCCCTGAGGTTTTTTAAATTCTTTCCTTGGAGTCCTCTATATTAACTTCGAATCTTTGCTGTGTTTCCAGATACTGGCTTAAAGCATTGCAGGTTTTCGTTTTATTTAAGTGAATAAATTGGCCGTCTAGATGTATCCTATTTCATATACAAATGCGTACTTTTGTGCAAGTAAGACAAATTTCCATAGGAAGACATTCATGATACAAGGTGTTATGGGAAGGTCATGCATATTTATTTACACTCAGAGTTCAGGCTTATTGATTACTTTGTTAAATTGTTTCTTTATATCATTATCTTACTATAGTGAGACTAAATGTCTCACAGCATTCCTTTTTTTAATTTTCATCATTCTCTGTATCACATACAAATTTTAACAAGAAAGCACTGTTATTGTAAAATAGGAAGCATTTCTCCAGCCCTAATTAATGTCAGTGAGAAAAGATCCTCTTCTTTACTTCCATTCTACCCATTTCAGTGTTGGCTGTCCAAATCCCCTTCCTCTGGACACGCTGAACATTTATTGAGAACTAATTTCCATTACCTTCAGGAAATCAAAGATGTGAAACTCTAGACGTTACTTTAACAGTCTCACTATTCAAATCGTGGAGCTTTGTGTTCCAGTTCTGTTAATGACTGAATCTCAATCTCAATTCTTAATCAAATGTGCCCTCAGTACGCCAGATATGATTTGCTATAGCTTTTTGGATATCTCTGTGTGGATGTCAGCTAGTGTATTGCAGTCAATATACTTAAAACCAAAACAGAAATAACAACTCATGATCAACCACCATTATGCTCTTCAGGTGCTTGCTGTTTAGATTCTGCTCTGCCTGATGCCATTACCTGCTTTGGTCATCTCAACTGAACATGAACAGTGCATTATAACATCTCTCACTCTCAGTATTACTCCCAACTTAATCAGCCCATACATCCTGTGAATTAAATTCCTATCAAGCCTTGGGCATAGAGCTCTCCCCTACTCCTTGTTACTGTTCTGATTTACATTTTCATTGTCTCTTACCTTGCCTAATGCCAATTGCCTTAATTTATCTCATGCCTTCTCCAGTCTTTCTTCTCTTCAAGCCGTTTGTATTAGCTATTGCTGCATAACAAATTATCCCCAAATTTAACAGCTTAACATGACAAATTGAGTTTGCATAGGCCAGAAGCCTGGAGTCAGCTTAACTGGGTGGTCCTGCATCAGGTTCTCTCATGGGGCCTCAGTGAAAGGATTATCCAGGGCTGCAGACATCTGAGCTTGGCTGGGGAAAGATCTCCTTCCAAACTCACTCATGATTTTCAGCAGGCTTCAGTTTCTCATCCCCTGAGCCTCTCCATGGGGCTGCCTTAGCACACGGAAGCTGACTTCTTCTAGAGCCACCCAACAGAGTGAGTGGGAGAGGGAGAAGGAGAAGGAGCATGAGAATGTGTCCTGGATGAAGTTTCTGTCTTTTTTATAACCTAATATTGAAAGTGATATTCCTGGGGCTGGTGCTGTGACTCAGTGGGGTAAGCCTCCACCTGCAGCACCAGCATCACATATGGGTGCTGGTTTGAGTCCTGGTTCAGCCTGGCCCAGCTTTGGTTGTTGCAGCCATTTGAGGAGTGAACCAGTGGATGAAAGATCTCTTTGTCTCCTTCTCTATCTCCGCCTTTAAAATAAATATTTTTTTTAAAAAATGAGAGTCAAGTTCAATCTCTTTTTAAAAGATTTATTTATTTGAAAGGCAGATTGAGAGAGAGAGAGAGAGAGAGAGAGAGAGAGAGAGAGTGTGTGTGTTTCTATCTGCTGGTCATGCGCCAAGAACCCACAACAGCCAAGGTAGGCCTGGCTGAAGCCACTAGTCAGGAACCCCACATGGGTCTCCCACATGGGTGGCAGGGACCCAAGTACTTGAGCCATCATCTGTTGCCTCCCAGGGTGTGCATTAGCAGGAAGCTGGATGGAAAGCAGAGTAGCCAGGACTTGAATGGCACTTGGGTATGGGATGCTGGTGTCCCATGTGATCCCTCAATCTGTTGTGCAACAATGCTAGCCTCAAGTTCCTTCTCTTAAGGAGAGAGTATGGAAGGATTTGTGAACATTTTTTTTAAACTATACAATGCTGGGGCCCAGCATTGTGGAGTAGTGGGTAAAGCTGCTGCCTATGGCCAGCATCCCTGATGGGCACAGGTTCAAATCCCAGCTGCTCCCTGCTAATGACATAGGAAAAAGCAGAAGGTGGCCCAAGTATTTGGGCCCCTGCACCCATGTGGAAGACCTGGAAGAAGCTCCTGGTTCCTGGCTTCAGCCTGGCCCAGCACTGGCTATTCTGGCCATCTGGAGAGTGAACTAGTAGATGGAAGATCTCCCTCTCTCTCTCTCTCTTTCTCTGTAACTCTGACTTTCAAATAAATACAACTTAAAGATATATGTAGAATGCTGTATGAATTGTCATCTTTATACAAGGGCCACGCTCATCTTCTCTCTGTCCTTCTGGTTTTTGTATGTGCATGCTGAAGTGAGCATATGAGCATAGATTTAAAACCACCACTGTCCACCCTCTAGGCAGCAAAAATCCTTTATCTTCCTCTTGTGTGCAAAACATGTATCAGTGAATTTGTGGACTTATGTTTAAAATTACCATAATATCTACGCCGCGGCTCAGTAGGCTAATCCCCCGCCTTGCGGCGCCGGCACACCGGGTTCTAGTCCCGGTTGGGGCACCGGATTCTGTCCCGGTTGCCCCTCTTCCAGGCCAGCTCTCTGCTGTGGCCCGGGAGTGCAGTGGAGGATGGCCCAAGTGCTTGGGCCCTGCACCCCATGGGAGACCAGGAGAAGCACCTGGCTCCTGCCTTCGGATAGGCGTGGTGTGCCGGCCGCGGCAGCCATTGGAGGGTAAACCAACGGCAAAGGAAGACCTTTCTCTCTGTCTCTCTCTCTCTCACTGTCCACTCTGCCTGTCAAAAAAAAAAAATACCATAGTATCTTATGCTTCCCAGAAACCAGGCTTTTCAGATCTATTGTCACTGGCTCCATTTTACCTATACTGGAGGTCTCAGACTCCCCAGATCCCCCACCACGTGGCTATAATTGCACCTTCTCTACCTCTTGTTCATGAATCCTGTGTGTAGTCGAACAAATGAGTCATCATTTCTTTTTTTTAAATGTATTAAAGATTTATTTATTCATTGGAAAGGCAGAGTGACAGAGAAAGAGGGAGAGACAGACCTTCCATTCACTGGTTTGCTACCCAAATTGCTGCACAGCCATGGCTGGGGCAGGCCAAAGCCAGGAGCCAGGAGCAAAGACTGAACCTGCTGCACCATGATGCTGGCCCCAAGTCACAACTTCTTATTTTTAAAACATTTTTAAGCCCTTTTAAAAAATTTAACTAGTTTTTAACAGATTCAATATGGTTTGTAGATACAGCTCTAAGGACATAATGATATTCCCTCCTTCCCTCCCTCCTTCTCCCTTTCTCCATCTCACCCTCCTTTCTTCTCTCTTCCTGTTTTTTCTTTTTGGCTTTTGAGACAACATATTTTGAATTTATAATACAGTAAAAAGGCTTAATACTTCACTGAATAAGTGAAGTAGAAAGTAGAAAGCAAAAAGACCCTAGTTTACTGGAAATTTATTTAGAAATGGCTATCCATAATAATTGAATGGAAAAATGACCATTTTCCCCGTATAAATTTTAAAGTCATAACAGATCATTAAAACTGTAGTAGTATAGCATTCTTAACCACTGATTTGATAAAGATATAAAAGGAACTTTCACAAAACTATATTTACAGCAATACTGATACAGACAGACATTTCTTTCTTTTTTTTTTTAATTTTAGCTCTCACAAGAGGGAGAGCATGAGATATTTGTCTTTCTTGGTCTGGCTTATTTCACTCAACATGATGCATTCATTTTACTGCAAATGGTAGAATTTTGTTCTTTTTTATAGATGAATAATATTCCATTGTACATACATACCACATTTTATTTATCCATTCATCTGATGAGGGGCACGTTGTTGGTTGCAAATTTTGGTGATTGTGACCAGTGCTGCTATGAACATGATGGTACAGGTATCTTTCTGATACATGTTCATGTCCTTTGGGTGTATACCCAGTCGTGGGATTGCTGGATCATATGGCAAGTCTATTTCTGGTTTTTAAAGATATCTCCACACTGTTTTCCACAGTGGTTGCACTAATTTGCATTCCCACCAACAGTGTATAAGTGTTCCCCTTTCTCCACATTCTCACCAGCATTTGCTCCTCTTGTGTCTTCGATTTTAGCCATTCTGACAGGGGTGAGGTGGTATTTCATTGTGGTTTTGATTTGCATTTCCCTGATAGCTAGTGATGTTTTGCATTTTTTCATATATTTGTTGGCCATTTGTATTTTTTCTTTTGAGAACTGTCTATTGAGGTCATTTGGCCATTTATTGATTGAATATTTTTTGGTTGTTGAGTTTTTTTAAAGATTTATTTATTTGAAAGTCAGTTACATAGAGAGGAGAGGCAGAGAGAGAGAGAGAGAGGGAGGGAGGGAGGGAGAGGTTGAGATCTTCCATCCGATGGTTCACTCCCTCATCCACTGGAGCTGTGCTAATCTGAAGCCAGGAGCCAGGAGCTTCTTCCAGGTCTCCCACGTGGGTGCAGGGGCCCAAGGACTTGGGCCATCCTCTACAGCCTTTCCAGGCCATAGCAGAGAGCTGGATCGGAAGAAGAGCATCCAGGACCTGAACTGGCGCCCACACGGGATGCTGGCACTGCAGGCAGCAGCTTTGTTACTGGAGAAGCAAGGGTTCTTGTCTTCGCAAGAAAGAATTCAGGTGTGAGACAGAGAATAGTGCAAAGCAAAATAGCAAGGTTTATTAGGGTAGGAACATCCGTAAGAACAGATGGGTACTGTCGCTCCCCCTCTTCGTGGAGGAACGACACAGGACCCTGCGCTGTTCTTTCGTCTGCTCGGCCCTCCCCGGGTTTGCTGCTGGTTCTTCCCGGGTTGGCTACCGACCCTTCCACCTCCGTGGAAGGGCGGTTCCCCCTGCCACTTTCCCCACTTCCGCAGGGGAGCGGCACACCGCCGGCCGGCTCTCTCGGGGGCTGCACAGGTGTTCCTTCAGATAGATGTTCCCCTTAGATGTTCCTGGTGCATGTTGTCTCTCTCCTCCTTTATAGTCCTCTTCCACCAATCCCAACTCTGCTACCCACACGCCGAGTACGCTGCTCTCCTCCAATCAGGAGCAGGTCCTGCTGTTTATTGGTTGAACTGGAGGCAGCTGTGTAGAGGCTGTTACTCCCTTCTCAGCGCCATATTGTGGGAGAGCAGATGCACAGAATAAGTCTTAATTCCAGTAACAGTCTAGTCCGAGTTGCTCCCCACAGGGTACCTCTCCTGAAGGGACCTGGGAGAGAGTGTGCAGCTTACATTTAGGTTGGGGTTTTTAAGGGGATGGGTCTTGCCTTCCCACCTCTTCTTCTCCTTCTCCTCCCAAACAAAAGACTTGTTGGATGTAAATACAAAAATTCCTTTTTGAGTACCCAGCCACCCCCTACCCCCACCCCATCCCCTGCTGACAGGGGAAGCCTGGCTTGTCTCCAACCCCCCCCCACCCCAGTTAGAGAAAAGATGGTTATCGGGTAGAAGGGGCAGGGTGTTTGAAGTGCAGATACTGGGCTGTACCTGGAAGGTTATTGGGATGACTGAGATGCGGATGCTGGACTAGATGTCAATTCCTTAGGCCTTTGTCACACACACATAAGCTCGTTTCTGGCATCCTATCTAACAGCGTCACCTGCCATGCCACAGTGCCGGCCCCAGTTGTTGAGTTTTTAAAGTTGCTGATATATTTGGTGTATTAATTCTTTGTCAGGTAGCTTGCAAATACTTTTTCCCATTCTGTTGGATGTCTTTTCATTCTATCAATTGTTTCCTTTGCTGTGCAAAATCTTCTGAGCTTCTTATAGTGCCATTTGTTTAGTTTTGTTTTTGTTGCCTGTGCTTTGAGGGTCTTGTCCAAGAAAATCGTCTCCTATGCCAATGTCTTGGAGTGTTTCCCCTACATTTTCTTCCAGCAACCTCATAGTCTTAGGTATTAAATTGAGTTCTTTGATCCATCTTGATTGCTTTTTGTATATGGTGAGAGGTATGGATCTAATTTCATTCTTCTCCTTATGTATATCCAGTTTTGCCAGTACCATTTGTTGAAGAGATTATGGTTACTGTTAGGAAAAGAGTTGCGGCCGGTGCCGTGGCTCACTAGGCTAATCCTCCGCCTGTGGTGCTGGCACCCCGGGTTCTAGTCCTGGTCGGGGCACCGGATTCTGTCCCGGTTGCTCCTCTCCCAGTCCAGCTCTCTGCTGTGGCCCGGGAGTGCAGTGGAGGATGGCCCAAGTGCTTGGGCCCTGCACCCCATGGGAGACCAGGAGAAGCACCTGGCTCCTGCCTTCGGATCAGCGCAGTGCACCGGCTGCAGCAGCCATTGGAGGGTGAACCAACAGAAGGAAGACCTTTCTCTCTGTCTCTCTCTCTCTCACTCTCTCACTGTCCACTCTGCTTGTCCAAAAAAAAAAAAAAAAAAAAGGAAAAGAGTTGTAGATTGGTGCCTCCTCACATGGGGCACCAAAATGTTAGGAAAAGAGGTGCAGGATAGAGAGGTCGCAGTACACGAATTTACAGCCAGACTGAATTGATTCAGAGAAAATAAGGCCGTAGTGTGCACATTGATGGAGCACATGGCAGAAGAACCCGATCCCCAGGGGCCAGCCTTTTTATATTTTAGGAGGACTGGGGATGGGGGTGGGGTAGAGGGCAGCGGGCAGAGGGTAATTCCTGGAACTGGTCTTTCAAGTGTTCCAAGCAACTGGTCTTTCAGGTGGTTGTGGTGGGTGGGGTATGGAGGCAATAGGGTGTGGGACCCAATTGAGATTCAAGGGCAAGGAATACATTCCAGTGTTTATCTCTTTTGGGCAATGAGGGAGAATGGCTGAGGCTTATGTTCTTGTTCCATCACTTACTCCACTGCATGGTCTGAGTACATTTTTTTGACAGAGTTATAGACAGAGAGACAGAGAGAAAGGTCCTCCCTCCATTGGTTCACTCCCCAAATGGCCGCTAAGGCCGGTGCTGTGCAGATCCAAAGCCAAGAGCCAGGTGCTTCTTCCTGGTCTCCCATGTGGATGCAGGGACCCAAGCACTTGGGTCTCCTCCACTGCCCTCCTGGGCCACAGCAGAGAGCTGGACTGGGAGAGGAGCAACCAGGACTAGAACCAGGCCCACGTGGGATGCTGGCACCGCAGGCGGAGGATTAACCAAGTGAGCCATGGCACTGGCCCCAAAGTCTGAGTACTTTTGTCAAAAAATAGCTGTATTTCCATGGATTAATTTCTGGGATCTCTATTCTGTTCCATTGATTTATGTATCAAGTTTTTATGACAGTACCAAGCTGTTTTAATTACTATAGCTTTGTTGTATGCTTTGGGGTCAGGTATTGGTGATGCCTCCAGCATGATTTTTCTTGTTCAGGATCTCTTTGGCTATTCTGGGTCTTTTTTGATTCTATTTGAATTTTAGGATTGTTTTTCTAATTCTGTAAAGAATGCCATTGGTATTTTGATAGGGATTTTATTGAATCTGTAGATTGCTTTAGATAGTATAGCCATTTCATTAATATTGATTCTTTCAATCCATGAGCAAGGAATATCTTTCCATTTTTTTGTGTTCTTGATGATTTTTTTTTGAAGATTTACTTATTTTACTTGAAAGTCAATTACACAGAGAATGAGAGGCAGAGAGAGAGGTCTTCCATCCTCTTATTCACTCCCCAATTGGCTGCAACGGCTGTAGCTGTGCCAATCCGAAGTCAGGAGCCAGGAGCTTCTGCTGGTCTCCCACATGGGTCCAGGGGCCCAAGGACTTGGGCCATCCTCCACTACCTTCCCAGGCCATAGCAGAGAGCTGGATCAGAAGAGGGGCAGCCGGGACTCGAACCAGCACCCGTATGGGATACCGGCGCTTCAAGTCAGGGCTTTAACCCGCTGCGCCACAGCACCAGCCCCTTGATTTCTTTCAGCAATGTTCGGTAATTTTCATTGTAGAGATCTTTCACTTCTTTGGCCAAATTTATTCCTAAATATTTGCTTTTTTTCTGGCTATTATGAATGTGGATTTCTTTCTTGATTTATCTTTCAAATGAGTTCACATTAGCATATTAAAAGAGCTACTTTTTAATGTTTATTTTGTAACCTGCAACTTAATTGGTTTATCAATTCTAACAGCTTTGTGGAAGGGGTAATTTGTCCTCTTATTTAATTTTGACGTCCTTTATTTCTTTTCCTCCTTAATTGCTCTTGCTAAAACTTCTAGTACTATGTGGAATAAGAGTGGCAAAAGTGGGCATCTTTGTCTTGTTCCAGATCTAAGGGAAAATGCTTTCAGCTTTTCCCCATTCAGTATGATACTGGCTGTTGGTTTGTCATATATTGCCTCTAGAATTTTGAGGAATATTCTTCCTATACCTAATTTGTGGAGGGTTTTTATTATGAAGGGGTGCTGAATCCTATCACAATCTTTCTCTGCATCCATTGAAATGACCATATAGTTTTTGTTCTTAATTCTATTGATGTGATTTATGCCTTTTATTGATTTGAGACTGTTAAACCATCCTTGTATTTCTGGAATAAATCCCACTTGATTGTGATGTATGATCTTTTTGATTTGGATTTGGATTAGATTTGCTAGTATTTTGTTGAGAGTCTTTGCATCTATATTCATTAAGGATATAGGTGTGTAGTTTCCTTTTTGTGTTGTGTCTTTGTTTGCTTGTGGTACCAAAGAGATGTTGGCTTCATAAAGAGTTTGGTGGGGTTCCATCCTGTTCAATACTTTGGAATAGTTTGAAAATTATTGGAATTACTTCCTCTTTGAATGTTTTGTAGAATTCAGTAGTAAAGCCGTCTGGTCCTAGACTTTTCCTTGATGGAAGACTGAGTCACCATTTCTTTTCTGTAACTCTGCCTCTCAAATAAATAAATATTAAAAAATATTTTTAAAAATGGCCTAGTGCTGCTCATTGCAGCCATTTGGAAAATGATCAAGAGACGGAAGATATCTCTTTCTCCATCTCTTCCTCTCTGTGTAAGTCTGCCTTTAAGAAAAAAGATGCCGCTTGGAACACCTACATCTCATATTGGAATGCTTGACTGTCTCCCAATTCCAGCTTCCTGCTATTGTGTACCCTGGGGAGGCAGCCAGATGATGGCTTAAGTGCCTGGGTCCCTGCCACTTATTTGGGAGACCCACATTCAATTCTGGGCTCCTTGCTTCAGCCTAGCTCAGCCCTGACTGTTGTGGGCATTTGGAGAGAACCAGGGGATAGGAGATCTCTGACTACCTCTCTCCACCTTTCAAATAGAGCCAAAAAAAAAAAAAAACCTGCTACAGCTAACATTGTGTGACGCCAGCATTCCACATGGGTGACAGTTCATGTGCCAGCTGCTCCACTTCTGATCCAGCTCCCTGCAAATGGCCTGGGAAAAGCATCAGAAGATGGCTCAAGTGCTTGGACCCCTGCCAACCACATGGGAGACCCGATGAAGCTCCCAGCTCCTGGTCTCAGCCTGGTGCAGCCCTGGCCGTTGCAGCCACTTGGAGTGTTGGGGAGTGAACTAACGGATAGAGTAGCTCGCGCTCTCTCTCTCTTTCTCTGTCTCTGTCTGCCTCTTCCTCTTTCTGTAACTCTGACTTTCAAAATTTTTTTAAAAACCCCACTTATTGGAGTCAGCACTGTGGCACAGTGGGTTAATGCCCGGGCGTGAAGTGCAGGCCTGAAGTGCTGGCATCCCATATGGGTACCGGTTCGAGGGCCGGCTGCTCCATTGCTGATCCAGCTCTCTGCTGTGGCCTGGGAAAGCTATAGAAGATGGCCCAAGTCCTTGGGCCCCTGCACCTGCATGGGAGACCCAGAAGAAGCTCCTGGCTCCTGGCTTCAGATCAGCACAGCTCCAGCCATTGTGGCCAATTGTGGAGTGAACCAGTGGGTTAAAAAAAAAAACACTTTTGTTTTAATGAATATTATTTTATTTTCTCTTAGTTCACTGTAGTTTATTTTTTTGAAGGTTTATTTTATTTGAAAGGCAGAGTTGCAAAGAGAGAGAGAGCTTCTATCTGCTGGTTCACTCCCCAAATGACCACAATGGCCTGAGCTGGGCCAGACCAAAGGCATGAGCCAGGAGCTTCTTCTGGGTCTCCCATGTGGGGGCAGGGGCTCAAACACTTGGGCCAACCACTGATGCTTTCCCAGGTCATACCAGGGAGCTGGATAGGAAGTAGAGCAACAGGAATTGAACTGGTGCCCATGTGGGATGCCGGTGCTGCAGGCGGCAGCTTAACATGCTACGCCACAGCTCTGGCCCTTAATTTTGTAATTCTGAATTTCTATTGGCATAAATATAATGAAGCAGGACCTCATCAATCATTGTTGAGATTTTTAGGGGGATCCTTATGCTTAGTGTAATAAAACCTTTATCTTGGTTGTATATTTGCCTATTATTTCAAATTCTTTTGCTATCTTTGTTTTACTGAATTAATTTCATTGCTGTGGCTTCATGTCATGATAAAAATATTTCCCATGGGGCTAGAGGAAGCCCCAGTTTTGGTGGACACCAAATTTTCATCTTGTTATTTTGATGCATCTTGTAATTACAAGCCAGTCCAGGAGAGACATTGTATGAAAAGGGAATCCCTGGGGCTGGAGCTGTGGCGCAGCAGGTTAAACCCCTGGCTTGAAGCACCAGCATCCCATATGGGTGCCGGTCCAAGTTCTGGCTGCCCCTCTTCCCATCCAGCTCTCTGCTATGGCCTGGGAAAGCAGTAGAGGATGGCCCAAGTCCTTGGGCCCCTGCACCCATGTGGAAGACCAGCAGAAGCTTCTGACTCCCGACTTTGGATCGGCGCAGCTCCAGCCATTGTGGCCATCTGGAGAGTGAACTAGTGAATGGAAGACCTCTCTCTCTCTGTTTCTACCTCTCTCTGTAACTCTTTCAAATAAATAAAAATAAATCTTTAACAAAAAAAAAAAAAAGGGAATCCCTATCCTCTGGTGTCTACAATGTAGTAGAAAAGATAAGACAAAATGCAGAGGTGACTAAAATGAGGCAGAAGATAGGAAAATCCATGCCATTATACAAAGTGTGTACTCTGTGCTAGTCACTGTCTTTAGTGCTTTAACAGTGGTTCATTCATCAAAACTTTAAGTATCATGATCTTCCTTTTCCATGTGGGATAATGAGGCACATGGAGGTTGAGTAATTTTTTCATTACAAAAGCAGTAGGTAATGGGTCTGGGATTGATCCATTTGGTCCGGAGTCGAGTTCCGTAATTGCCATTATTCCTTTCCTAGATTAAGCCAAGTTTTACATGCCTATTCAAATGTGTGAGGATTCTGTGTGTTCCTGCATGAGTGCACATAGATGTGTGTGCATCAGGAGTGGGAATGTCTGGCCCACAGACCAGATAAGGCCAGTGGAATCATTCGGTCTGGCCCTGCCAAGGCAACCACATCAGGGGATTCAAAATTCAATAAATCTATAGCAGGCTGATTTTTTAAAAAAAATTTATTTTACTTTAAAGTCGCAGTTACACTCAGAGAGAGGAGAGGGAAAGAGAGGAGAGAGAGAGAGAGAGAGAGAGAGGGGTAGATTGGAAGTGGAGCATCTGGGTCCTGAACCGGTGCTCACATGGGATGCCAGCACTGCAGGCAGTGGCTTTACCCACTACGCCACAGCGCTGGCCCCAAGGCTGAGTGTTGGTGTTTTTTTTTTTAATTAATTTATTTATTTGAAAGTCAGAGTTACACAGAGAGAGGAAAGGCAGACAGAGAGGTCGAGAGAGAGAGGTCCTCCATCTGCTGGTTCACTCCCCAATTGGCTGCAATAGCCAGAGCTGTGCCGATCCGAAGCCAGGAGCCAGGAGCTTGTTCCTGGTCTCCCACATGGGTGCAGGGGGCCAAGGACTTGGGTCATCTTCCACTGTTTTCCCAGGCCATAGCAGAGAGCTGGATTGGAAGTGGAGCAGCCGGGACTAGAACCGGCATCCATATGGGATGCTGGCACTTCAGGCCAGGGTGTTAACCCACTGCACCATAGCGCCGGCCCCCCAAGGCTGATTTTTAAGTCGATCATTTTGTATGGCCCGCGAATGATGTTGTAAATATCCAGATAACTCTTGGAAGAAAACAGGTTGCCATCCCTGGCAGAATGGGATTTGAATCAGAACATGGCATTTGAACATCTTCCTCGTTTCATGTCCTTCTGAGTTCAGGTTGTTACTTCTTGATGTGTACTTAACATCCCCATTATGCTCTTCGAAACTCTGGGATCTCCGATTTTGCCCCTTAGCTATGCAGGTCTAATCAGGTCAGAACTTTATGACTGTGTGCCAAAAGCTTTTGAAAAAGTTTCAGGGCACAGTGAAGGTACACCATGTTCTTTAGAAAAGGTTACAGGGTTTCAGACAGGACAGAATGAAAATCACTAAGTCGATGACCACTCATTTGGGAGTTGATTTTATGATGGGAATTATCAAACCAATCCATCACTATACCCAGTTGACTTCAGTGTCCAAAATCTCTTTGGCTCTGAATTTTGAGGCTTGCTGAGTGAACCATCCTCTGGTTCACTCCCCAAATGCTTGCAGCCATCAGGCCTGGGTCAGGGCCGAAGGTGGGAGCAAGAAAAGCAGTCCAGCCTAGGTTTTAGATAACTTCTATTGGATGAGTTCATTGGAGTTAGATGACTCCAACACAAATTTGCCACTGTTCTAAATTTATAGCAGAGGTTGTTTTCTTATGGTGAATCCACTCCACCCAAGAAGACCTGGTGACAAGATTCTAGGCAAATCGTTCATTGGTGAAATTGTTAGCAGCGATGGGTGGCATAAGGTTCTTGTCTGCAAGAAAGAATTGAGACGTGAGACAGAACAGCGGTAAGCAAGGTAGCAAGGCTTAATGGGGTAGATTATCTGTCAGAACGGGTGGGCACTCTCCAGATAGTTAGAGAGTGCCCAGTCACTCGGACTTGGGGAGGCAAGGTTACTTGGTTAATGGAGAAAGTACACATGGCAGGCCAGGTGGGTGGCTCAGGAAAGAGCTGTATTCAGCTGGGGTCCAGTTCTTCCTGCTGTTTCTCCTTCCCCCTGGCTCTTCTCCAGGACAAAGGGCTTGCTGAGTGTGAATTGGGTGAAATTCCTCCCCAGGTTTCACTACTCCATGCTATCAGACTGCGGAGCCCACCTGGTGCCGGCAGAGGCGCTTCCCCTAGGGCGCCTGCCCTGGAGGAGGGACGTGAGGTTTTATTGCTCAGTGTTACCAGCCAGGTAATCCCTCTGGTGCTGAGGAGAGGATTTTCCTGGGAGCTTTCCTTGAGAGGAAGGCTGAGACCCCGGGAAAGCTATCAGGGTTCGGGCAGGACTTTGAAGTGTAAAATCCTGGGCTGCTTGCAAGGCGAGCTTCTGCAGATGCTTTGTTGTCCTCCGGCCCCTCTCCACACACAGGCTACTTTCTAACTTCCTACCTGACAAAATTGTCCCAAGAAACCCTGGGAGCAGAGTGGGGAAGGTGAGACAGGATAAAAAGGCAGTTCCTGCAATCAGGGTGCAATAGCAGGGGAAACCCTGAGAAACAAAATAGAACACACAGCTTGGCGTCATCCTGTCTGAGAGGCAAGGGAGCTGGGCCTCGGATCCCCCAGTCAGTCATTCAGGGCTAGTCCCAGGAGGATGTTCATCTCGCAACACCTTGCAGCAGAGGGGGCTGCTCCCGCGGCCACAGGAGGCCCAAGAGATTGCAGGTGCTGACAGCTGGAAACCAGGCTGGTGTGTACGGAAAAGGCTAAGTGTATGCGCACGAACGGTGCACACAGCGACATGGAGGACCTTCCCGCAGCATAGTTCTTCTCTGTCTAACGCTGTCTTGGTTGTGTAATGGATTTCCCTGTTAATGGACACTTGGGAACTGCTGATGCCTCCTTTGCTGCAGCTTGCATTCTGTGTTACCCTTCCTCTGTCTTTCCACGTCACTGTATTCATCATTTTGCCTTGACTTTGGCATCAAGGATTGGTAAAAAATTACTTCCTTTTCTGCCCTCATTTTTTTTAATCTCAAGGTAAGAATAATATCTTTTTAGGACTGTATGTGGTGAGGATGAATTAACGCATGGAAAAGCGTATGTTACAACCTGTGTTTTAGAAAGACTGGTTCTCTTTCTCTTGCTATATTTGTTTCTCCCTTGCAAAAGTCATCAAAAACTTGGGAACTTTATCTTCCTGGGACTTCTCCCCCAAAATCAGATATGTAGATGAAGGCTGTTTTTCATTATTTGTCTAACATTTGCTGAGTTAAACTGATCCCATGTTTGTTTTTGGCATTTAGTGGAACAATGCAAAATATACTTGATTGCTAGCGCAGCACATTGCATTTCTTTTGCTGCCTTTCATCACTTGACTTCTCACAAATAATTAGAGGAGGAGCTGGGAGCTGAGTTTCAAGAAGCCGCATTCCGGGCTCTGCCTTGAGGTTGGGCCAACCTCGGGGTCATTTATGTGCCTCAAGAGACTGTAGTCATCTGTATTCCTGACTTTCATGTCCTGTGGTGTATATGTTGGCTTTGATTCCAGGGATTACTGCTTTTTGCTCTGAATTATTTAGGCTGGAGGGAGGAGGAGGGAAAATGGAGAAAAGAAGGGGAGAAGGGGGAGGAAGGAGAGCTGCTGTTGTCGACTTCTGAATAATCTGTAATTATTATAATGACACCTTCCTAGATAAGCTTTCTTGTACATGATTACAAAATCCTTTAACATACCTTTAAGAATGGAATCCTCATGACTATCCCATCACATGAGCAGGAAGAAGAGTCCAAAGGATTAGTTTGTACTAATCCTTTGGAGGAAGCAACTGTGGAGAAAAGGAGATGCAGAGAAGAAAATGGATATGGTACACCAAGGCGGTGAAGGCACCACCTTCTGTCTGCTTAGGGAAGAATGTACTCGGGTTTCTGTGGAAGAGTTCATTGTTTTTTATGCTGGCCTAGTGTACAGTCTGGGCTTTGGCAGTTCTGGGATGAGACATTTTGAGAAAGGTCTCTCATTGCCATGATCCCTAGTTTACTTAGCTGCAAAATGGACATTGAAAAACTTGCATGCTAGACTGTTAGGTAGGAAGTCAGTTATGAGCTTATGTGTGTGTGACATAAAGGCCTAAAGAGAAGACATCTATGTCCGGCATATGCATCTGCATCTCAAAGTCATCCTGACAATGTTTCAGGGGCAGCCCGGTATTCGCATCCTGCCCTGCCCCCTTCTACCTGATAACCTGCCAGGTGGAGGTCCCCGCCCCTTCTGCCTGACAAATCTTCCACAATCTCCCAGGTGCAGCCCAGTATCTGCACTTCAAACACCCTGCTCTGATCCCCATTCTCCAGGGGTCTTGCTCACCCTTCCTCTAAACTCAGGGTGGCGCCAGCTAGGCTTCCTTCTGTCTGATACCTTCAGGGGAAAACTCAGAAGTTTTTCTATTTATATCCAAAAAGCCCTTTGTTCCAAGAGGAGCAGAGGTGGGGAAGCAAGACCCATCTCCTTAAAAACCCCCGGCCTCAACCGGACAGGGCGCTCAGCCCTCTGCCTCTCTGCTGAGCCACCCGCCTGGTCTGACCAGGTGTACTCTCTCCACTCAACCATGTAACCTCTACCCCCTCACCCCCGCCCAGTCCAAGTGACTGGGCACTCTCTCAGTCTCAGGCTCTGTCTGGAGAGGTGCCCATCCGTCCTTACGGATGTCCCTTCCCTAATAAACCTTGCTATTTTACCTCCCACTACTTTGTCTCACGCCTGAATTCTTTCTTGCGCGAAGACAAGAACCATGCATTTCTCCGGTAACAAGACTACCACTTGGGGTGGCTGTAAGAATTTGGGAGTGCAGTGGAAGATGGCCCAAGTGCTTGGGTCCTGCACCCTCATGGGAGACCAGGAGAAGCACCTGGCTCCTGGCTTCAGATCAGCGCGGTGAACCAGCAGCAGCACGCCGGCTGTAGTGGCCATTGGAGGGTGAACCAATGGAAAAGGAAGACCTTTCTCTCTGTCTCTCTCACTGTCCACTCTGCCTGTCAAAAAAAAAAAAAAAGTGTGTGAAAGCACTGTGCAAACTGTAAAGTACTATACATGATACTATGTACTGATTCCTTACCAATAATGAATAATTATGTAGAATCAGCAAAATGTAAAATAGCAAACTAAGAATTGACTTCTTAATTGTGTTGTTGGAATTCCAAGTTTATTTTGGTAATTTAAGGTTTGCCTAGCATAAGACTGACTTTTTATTAATTAAAAATACTTATTTTGAAAGGCAGAGAGACAGATGGAGAAAGATCTAACATCTATTGTTTCACTCCTCAAATGCCCACAACAGTCATGGCTGGACCAGGCCAAAGCTAAGAGCCTAGAACTCAATCCAGGTCTCCCACATAGCTGTCAGGGATCTCTAAGTACTGGAGCCATCTATTGCCTCCCAGGGTGCCCATGTGCAGGAAGCTGGATCAGAACTGGAGTGGTTGGGACTTAAACCAGGCACTCCAGTGTGGCATGTGGGCATCCCCAGTAGCAAACTTAATCACTGTACCAAACACCCCATGATGATTTATTTGGTTTTACAAGAGGGCAATACTGATTTATCTAGATACCTTTACTTAAGTACTTCTTGTCGCTCCCCCTCTTCGTGGAGGAACGACACTAAACCCTGCCTAGGCTTCATATCCGAGTCACGGCACCATTATGTCGCTCCCCCTCTTCGTGGAGGAACGACACAGGACCCTGCGCTGTTCTTTTGTCTGCTCGGCCCTCCCCGGGTTTGCTGCTGGTTCTTCCCGGGTTGGCTACCGACCCTTCCACCTCCGTGGAAGGGCAGTTCCCCCAGCCACTTTCCCCACTTCCGCGGGGGAGCGGCACACCGCCGGCCGGCTCTCTCGGGGGCTGCACAGGTGTTCCTTCAGATAGATGTTCCTGGTGCATGTTGTCTCTCTCCTCCTTTATAGTCCTCTTCCACCAATCCCAACTCTGCTACCCACACGCTGAGTACGCTGCTCTCCTCCAATCAGGAGCAGGTCCTACAGTTTATTGGTTGAACTGGAGGCAGCTGTGTAGAAGCTGTTACTCCCTTCTCAGCGCCATATTGTGGGAGAGCAGATGCATAGAATAAGTCTTAATTCCAGTAACTTAGTCTAGTCCGAGTTGCTCCCCACACTTTTAAATTAAAAAAAAATTATTTGAAAGGTAGAGTTACAGAGAGAGAGGAAGAGAGAGAGGTCTTCCAACTGCTGGTTCATTCCCTAAATGGCCGCAACAACTGGACCTGTGCTGATCTGAAGCCAGGAGTCAAGAGCTTCTAGGTCACCCACATGGGTCTAAGCACTTGAGCCATCTTCTGCTTTCCCAGCTACATTAGCAGGGAGCTAGATGGGAAATGGAGCAGCTGGGATTCAAACCAGCATTTATATGGGATGTTGGCATTGCAGGTGGTGGCTTAACTCACTGTGTCACAATGACGCAAAGTAATGCTTATGCAATTTAGAATTGTCATGAACTTGCCCCATCATGGCAATAACCTCCATTGCGTTAGGTTATTGGATTTTGTAAGATCCAGATTTAAGTCCATATTTAGCTACATAGTAGCTGCATGACCTATGGTGTTCCTTCATGAATATAAGAGGCTCAAAGTTCTAGAGATAGTTGAGGACTGAATGAGATGTTCAGTGAGAAATTCTCTGAAAACTATAGTTATGCTTATAAGCAACTCCATAAATATAAGGTGTTATAATTATCATCATTACTCATGTTTAAAGAAATGAAACCAGTGAGCACATACTCAATGACACAATTTAGAGAGAATCAAGTCAGAAATCAATGAAGTATAGTCAGTAAGGAGACGCAGATTGCTTTTTGATCGTGTTTTCTTCCCATATGGCTTTGGTAAGAGATGCTTATGGATGATAGATGGGGAACTATGTAAATGTGATGCATATGCATGAATTTATTTCAAGATTCATAGCTTGCCTTGCTGGCAAGCCACAAACTTCTTAAGAACTTCATTTGAACCTGCTCAGTCCATTGCTTATTTCAGACTTAGAAGACTGTAAGTAGTTTGATTCAGCCTCCAATAACTCTAAAGAAAGCCATAGGGTTAAGTGACTGCACATGTTGAAGGCTGGTGTCAGAGTTCTGACTCTGCAGGAGGGCTCACCTGGGCAGGACCTGTCGGTTATTCGGTCGGTCTTTGTAGGATTCCCTAGTGCAGTGAATTTGACACAACCTATGTTCTGGGTATTGGTAGGGTTGTATGTGAAGTCCAATTTTGTCAATAGATAGCAGATCTTTATTTCTGGAGGAGATTCACATTATCCCTATTCATCACCTAAAATTGAATATCTAAAGGATAACTAATTTTCTTTTTTTAATTCTTTCTTTTTTAGTGATTTATTTTATTTATTTGAAAGAGTTATACAGAGAGAGAAGGAGAAAGAGAGAGAGTCTTCCATCCACTGGTTCACTCCCCAAATGGCTGCAATGGCCAGAGCTGAGCCAATCTGAAGCCAGGAGCCAGGAGCTTCTTCTGGGTTTCCCACATGGGTGCAGAGGCCCAAGGATCTGGGTCATCCTCTGCTGCTTTCCCAGTCACATTAGTAGGGAGCTGGATTGGAAGTGGAGCAGCTGAGATTCAAACTGGTGCCCATATGGGATACCGGTGCTGCAGGCTGGGGCTTTAACCCGCTGTGCCACAGTGTTGCCCCTCACTTAAGATTTATTTTATTTAGGATAACTAATTTTCTATGAGAAACAGTTATCCAAAAGCCCAGATTTTCTAGTTAACATATGAGAAGACAAGTTATAATCAGAAAATTGCTTAGTGAGTTTAGAACCCAAACAGCCATCATCAGTCATCTGACTGGAAAGTTAAACTGTATGTCACTGAAGTACCTTGGTTGTAGGCAACAAAATAATTCTGTGCTGACTCACCTGAGTAGAAAAGGAACTCGGTAGAAGTTCTTAGGCAGCTCTCAAGAAAGGATGGGCAGGCTAAGAAACCAGGAGCAGAAGACAGTGGGAACCAAGGGAAGCTATGAATGGAAAGGCATGATACAGTTTGCGGTGTACTACTGCCACCCTACCTCTCAACTGTTGGTGCTGCTACTACCTGTGGACTCCTGAGGGACCATGTCCTCAACTGTTAGCAGCATGCTACTTCCGTAGGTTTTTCATGCTGGGAGGGCAAGACCTGCCAGCAGGAGGCTTCCCACAAAAGGAAGAGCATTTGAAAGCTGTATAGCAAAAATCAACAAATATCCACCACAAATGACACCAAGCTAAGCAAGTCTGACGCTTCCTACTTTGCATAGAGACATATGTACCATCAGGAATGTGGAATCATGTGGATCTGGACATACTCTTACCTGGCTGGTGCCGGGTTGGGCATGATATCTTGATTCTCTTGCCACTTGCTTTTCCAAAGAGCAGACAGATCTCTAGCTACCCTCTTGATGAGGGAAACGTGGTGAAGACAGTTTTATGTCCAAATAAGTTGGCTGGTTGAGACTCTTTACTATGATGGTGGCCAATGATCCTTAAATGGCCTTGGAGTGAGGTCATTGGCCGTTCTGTGTCCTGCCCTTTCTGTCTTCCACAATGCAAACACTCTTCACATCCTGATAAAGATGTGAGCTCTTTAGGAAATGCAGCACCGGATTGTGGCAAGTTGGGGATGATACGAGAAGGGAAGCAATCAAAATCAAGCACTGTGACCCTGGTTTGGCCACTTGCCAAATATCCACCATCTAAGCTATCGATGTGCATCTCATGTGGATGTTCCTTTGTTTTCTAACTCTTCCACTTCTCCCTCAGTCCTCTCCAAGATCTTCTCCCATTGAGTGTCCCATTCCAGTACCTCCGAGGGACTGCTAAATTTTCCTGATAGCATAGTAAAATCTTTCTATGGCTTTTCAATGTAAACTCCCCTGTAGACTGCTGGATATGAATAGCTTAGCCTTCTGCTTGAGCTCGTGCTATAGCCTAGGAAGCTCTGATCCTATAAATGAGGCAGGGAAAAGATGATGGGCTGCAGAAGATTTTCTGATTAGATTCCACAAAATAGAGCATTACTCAGCTTCTAGGGGATTAATTACCTTCCAAAGACGTCTTGAAAATTGCACAGTACTATCAGTATGGCTTTGGAGCTATTCCTTATTACGAGAATACTGCATCCATTGCTTATGCATCTTGAGTTTTAGTATGCATCTTCCCCACGTGATGGACAATGGCACCACAGCGAAGCTGCCGTTCTCTAAAATTCAGTGTTCTTCCTGCTTGCAACTCTGATTATGGAGGAAGGGAAGGTGGGTGAGAAGGTTTAGTTCAACTTACCTTATCCTCATCTAGTATCTCTGTACCTGAATAAAACCTTTAATTCTTCTAGCTAGCTTAACCTCTGTTCAGGTTACAGACACATCTGTGATAACCTATGGTGTTTTGAGATCCTAAATTAATATGAGCTACTTCTTATGCACCCCAGCTAGAAAAGCTGGGGAAAATGTGTTTAGTATTATAGACTTGAAAGCACAAAATAAACAAAGAGGAATAAAGGAAGGGAAAAAGAAAGAGATAAGAAATAATAACTCTTATTGAGGGAATAAAAGATTATTTTGGTTGTCTATTCAAATGTTACGTACTGGTTGGTTAAAATAATTGGGATTTTCTGGTGTCATTCCATGCAGTAGGGTGGTAAATATCCAGTATCTGTTGGTGAACTCATGCCATGACTATTTTTCCTATGAGGAAAAGAACAGAAAACCTGTTAACTTGAATATGTTAGAGCATTCACTTTCCAATAGGATATGCACTGGTGCTATGAAGGTGAAAGGGTAGGAGTCATTAAAACATAGACAACTATAAAATTATAACAAAATGTTCAATATGATAAATCCTAAAGGCTAAGTAGAAATTAGAAGCATTATGAATTTGAGAGGTTAATGAAGTTGTCTTGGAGTTAGACCTTGGTCAGTCATTGAAGGATGGGATGATGGCATCAAGAATTGTGAAAGGTCTGAGTTTCGGCCCTATCTGCAGGCTAACAAGTTATCTGGCCGTGGTTTCATGGACACTAGTGGAAGACATAAGACCCCTGGACCAGAGACAGAGGACTTTATTGCTCATAGTACAGAACTGCAAGCAGAATGAGCCAGAATTTTTTTTCTTCTTTTGAAAAGAAATTTTATAGAAGGAATAATAGGGGAAAATAAAGAGATCAGGAAGTACAACTTGTTCCTGATGCGGTGGAAAGTAAGAATCCAAATTGGGTTTTGACACAGCAAATGTGGCCCAGACGGTAGGGCTGGCTACACACACAATTATCTCTAAGAAGCGGGCTGGCTTCCGGCTCATTTCTTATTACAGCTCACGCCTGCTGGCCTTAGTCTATGGTTTCTACAGCACTAGTCCAGCTGCTAAATGAAACCGTGAATGAGAGGTTGTTATTCAAGGGGCTGTTTCCTTTCAAGGTCACCTTCCCTCAGTCCTGCCCCATATAATACTATAGCCCTGAACTGCATGTGGCTATGAAGCACTTGCCATGTGACTAGTTTAGATAGAAATGTGCTACAAGTGCCCAATATACACTGGATTTCAAGGGTAGTAAAAATTAAAAAAAGAAAATATCTCATTAATACTTTGAATGTCAATTACATTTTGAAATGATATAAAATATGTAATTAAAATTACAGGGGACATGATCAGGACACCCCACCCCCACCCTGTGACCTTGTCCCTCCCTTCCTTTTGCAGACCTCCCTCCTGAGGTTTTTGAGGTGATTTAAGCCCTGTGGAAGGGTTGAGGAATACCAAAGGGAGTTACAAGCTATGAAGGAAGGACCCTTAAACTGTGTATCGAGTTTAGGAGCCCAATCTTGTTGAAACCATAGCACCATGTTAATGTAGAGAGGAAGCTGTGGGGTTCTACATGAGGCCATTGGCAGCCACAGCGGGCCACGCCCCTGGTCTGAGCTGGTTAGCTTACAGGGCTCCAGAAGGGCAGTAGTGGCCACTGTGTCTATAGAGCAGTGGGATGCACATCAGCTCAACACACATCCACATGGCCCTTGTTTCTCTTGGCTTGGGTGTCTCCCAAACAGACTCTAAGGCAAGGATTTGGGTGCAGGCAGTGTAATTAGGAGGTGGTTGCAGGGGGAGAGGCAGGGAAAGTAGAAAGTCAATCAAGAATGCATAAATGAGGGGTCTAGTGCCATGGCTCACTTGGTTAATCCTCCACCTGTGGCACTGGCATCCCATATGGGCGCCAGGTTCTAGTCCCGGTTGCTCCTCTTCCAGTCAAGCTCTCTGCTCTTGGCTTCGGATCAGCGCAGCGCAGGCCGTAGCGGCCATTTGGGGAATGAACCACCGGAAGGATGACCTTTCTGTCTCTCTCACTGTCTATAACTCTATCTGTCAAATAATAAAAAAAAAAGGATGCATGAATGAGTAGGCTCCCACTGTGGGAGGCCTTGATTCCTCGGGGACCCTCACAGACTGTGGAACACCCCCTTTAAGGGGTAGGCGTTGGAATCATTATCTCCTCACTTGCAGCCTGTCCCAGGCTGTGGGAATACACTCTTTTAGTGGCCAGCAAACACTCGCAGAGGGAGTCCATTAGCCTTGTGACCTTCAATCCTGCGGAGCACCAAGTCAGTCAGGATGCTGTCTGTGCCGTGAAGACACCCTGCAGCTGATTCCCAGGTGACGGGGCCTTTTAAGGAGCCTCAGCTGTCACCTAGGAAACATCAGCTGTGGGCAAGGAAATATCTGCTGTAAATTAAGGAGGAGTGAGCTTTCCATCTTAGGACCACCGTAGAAAGAATGGTAAATAACCCCGTTGTTTACATCTCCCTGAATAGAAATAACATCCAGTGTGGGAATGCAATTCTATTACTGGGTACTCTTTGATTTTATTTTTTTAAGATGTATTTATTTGAAAGAGTTAGAGAGAGGAGAGGCAGACACACACACACACACACACACACACAGAGTGTTCTTCCATCCAATGGTTCACTCTCCAATTGGCCACATGGCTGGAGCTGCGCTGCCAATCTGAAGCCAGGAGCCAGGAGGTTCTTCTGGGTCTCCCATGTGGGTACAGGGACCCAAGAACTTGGGCCGTCTTACACTGCTTTCCCAGGCCATAGCAGAGAGCTGGATCGGAAGTGGAGCATCCAGGTCTTGAACTGGCACCCATATGGGATGCTGGCGCTTCAGGCAAGGGCACTAACCTGCTGCGCCACAGCTGGCCCCTCTTTGATTTTCAATGTGATTGATAACCACACACAAATCCGTATTGGTTGAAACCTATATGTATGTATTTACCCTGTAAGAAAAGTATAAAACCTGTGGCCAAACTCAGGCTTGTGGAATGGTCAACTCAAGCAACCGACTGGTTGTTTTGGGGTTTAAATCTTCAGTATGACTAGCTGAGTAAACTTTAACTTTGATTTCTCGACCATACCCTGATTGTAGTTAACAGCCTGCAAGGGAATTCTGTGTAGGTGGGCTTCCAGGAGGGCCGCAGGGATCTAGGCAGGGCAACTCAGCCATGTGCTATGCAGTCTAGTACAATGCCAGACCCACAGCAGGTGCTTGATGCATATTTATTGGATGAGTGAATCCACACTTTTCACGGAAGGACAAGCTTGTGTCTCAGACTATATCCTCTGCTTGGTGATGAGGCAGGTAGGTTTCTCTTTAACTGCCCTTCTTTAATTGTGAGGCTGGTCCTCTCGTAACGGCGTTAACCCCTCACGATATTGTGCATTCACCTCCTTTGCCCTCTCTTCCCCCTGAGACCTACCTAGGATAATGAAAGTGTGAATCACTAATCTCTTAACAGCAATTCTGATAGCTTCAGGAAGACCAGCCATCGAGATGAGAAATGAACTTGAGAAGGCATAATGAAGTCCCTAGGTAGGAAAGACTACCTCCTCCCATCCCCAATGGGCTGGCAGATATATTCTTCAATGACAGATTTGTCTTGACATCACTTGCCCCTGGTTTGGGTTCATTTTTACTTTGAAAATGATGTCTTAATCCAAATGATGGTTATCTTGGTGGGAACATCAGGGGTGGCAGCAAGCCTGTGTGTGGCTAGGAGGCTTAACTTGGAACAAGTTGGGGGTAAGGAAGTTGGCTGCCATTCCTCAGATTGCGCAACTACAGGCCGGATCTGCAGCATGTGAAGACCTGGGCGTAATGCAGTGCCAACTCCACAGAGAGCCAGTTTAGAAAATGTGAACCATGCAAGGGAGCTCCCCCGACCAGAAGTAAGACTGCCTTGCATGCAGCATATCAGAAAAAGACTGTTTAATAGACAAATTGATCAAGCACTAGCCTTATAGTAGGTATTGTGCTACACAACACAATAAAACTACATTGGTACTCAACTAGGGGCCATTCGTTAGTTTACTTACTGTTTATTATCTGTCACTTCCATCGGGACTAATTTTGGGGGGAAATGAAATCTCCCTATACTGTGTAAAGTAGAAGTGTTAGAGGATCCTGTTATTTGCTGAGGGTTCATGTACCCCTCCTACTCACATCCATATATTGGAACCTCAAATCCCAGTGTGATGGAGTCTGTTGCTTAGCCTTAGATGAGATCATTAGGGATGGGAGCTCACCAACAGGAGGAGTGCCTTTGTAAGAAGTGGCTGGAGAGCTTGCTCTGTCTCTTGCCTCTCACAACAGGAAGATACAGGGAGAACAATGATCTATCTGCAAACCAGGAGAGCTCTCACCAGACAACATATTTGCCTGCACTTTGATCTTGAATTTCTCAGGTTCTAGAAATGAATGTCTGTTATTTAAACCGCCTGGTCTATGGTGTTTTTGTTATAGCAACCTGAACTAAGAGATCTATTCTAAAAACCATTACATTCAGGACTTTATATAAATATGAGAAAAATCACATGGAACACAGATGCTCCTTGACTTGTGATAGGGTTAGTTAGAATTGCATTTACTACATGTAACCTACAGAATGTCACAGCTCAACCTAGTCTATTGTACATGTGCTCAGAAGACTGCAGTTGGGAAAGTCATCCAACGCAAAGCTTGTTGTGTGACAAAATGTTGGCCATCTCATGTGATTTATTGAATACAGTACCCTGTACAGTACTGGTTCTTTCTCCTCATGATTGTGTAGCTCATGGAGGTACCACTCCCCAGCAGAGATGGATAAGACCACATATTACTAGCTCAGAAAAGATCAAGATTGAAAATTCAAAGTGTGATTTCTACTGAATGTGTATGATTTTCATACCATCATGAAGTTAAAAAATCGCTAAGTCAAACTACTGTAAGCCAGGGACAGTATATAGCTTATTTATCTCATTATTACCGAGAGAACCAGGAAGAGGTTACAACCAGTTCAAAGGATAATTCAAAGAACACTTCAGAAATGCTTCTGTGATTTTAGAACTAGATGCAAAACTGGTCAATATCCACAAAGTATAATCCATCCCACTCCACCAACACAATTCATTTGCATTTCCATGGACATGAATCATCATGTAAGTTTTTTCCTACAATTTCTGGAGTTGTAAAATAACTTTCAGGCATTGAAAGTCAAAAGCTGCTGTAGAATCAGATAAATACTTTTCTGGGGTCCATTTCAAAGTCTTTTACAAGTTTTTCTAACAAAAGAAAAGAAATGTTTTCTGCATAGTCTATTAGGAAGCAGAATGCAGATTGTAGATTAGCCAAGACTTTGAATCGGAAGAAAAATGGTTTTTTGTGGCAACATTGCTTGCTACCCAGGAGATAAGTGAAGAGTCATTTGGGAATGCATTTTGAAGTACAAGAGTACTGATCTTTACTGGTAAAAGAACAATTGAAGCAAAATTTGCTGAAATTTGCCCTTGGGAGAGGAATAGGATCAAGTCAGTAGGCACTTCAGTTACAAAATGTTCAGCCACAGATCAAAACTATTGAGGGAAAAACAGGAAGTTCATAAAATCTTAATTCAGGCTCCCTAATTGAGATTTCACAATGAATTTTGACATGAAGTGGGAAGAAGATTTTTTATTTTTTAACAGCTGTATTGAGCTACAATTCATATACCATGAGATTCATTTAACATGTGTAATTAGGAGTGGAGATTTGGCACAGTGTTTAAGAGATACCACCTGAGACCTCTGCATCCCATGTTGGAGTGCCAGGGTTTGAGTTCTGGCTCAACTTCTGATTCCAGCTTCTTGTTAATGGGTACTTTGGAGGCAGTGGATGATGGCTCAAGTAGTTGGGTCATTACCATCCATATGGGAAATATAGACTGAGTTCTGGGCTCCTGCTTCAGCCTGGCCCAGCCCTGGAATTACAGGCATTTGAAGGAGAGAGCCAGCAGATGGAAAAATCAGTTTGACTTTCTCTCTGCCTTTCAATTTGAATAAATAAGTAAATAAATTTTAAATGGCAAAGATTAAAAAAAAAAGTATATAGTTAGGTTTTTTAATATTTTCGTAGATTATATAACCATAATCACAATCTAGTTTGATGTGGGGAGCAACTCGGACTAGACTAAGTTACTGGAATTAAGACTTATTCTATGCATCTGCTCTCCCACAATATGGCGCTGAGAAGGGAGGAAACAGCTTCTACACAGCTGCCTCCAGTTCAACCAATAAACTGTAGGACCTGCTCCTGATTGGAGGAGAGCAGCGTACTCGGCGTGTGGGTAGCAGAGTTGGGATTGGTGGAAGAGGACTATAAAGGAGGAGAGAGACAACATGCGCCGGGAACATCTGAAGGGAACATCCGAATAACATCTGAGCAGCCCCCGAGAGAGAGCCGGCCGGCGGTGTGCCGCTCCCCTGCGGAAGTGGGGAAAGTGGCAGGGGGAACCGCCCTTCCACGGAGGTGGAAGGGTTGGTAGCCAACCCGGGAAGGACCAGCAGCAAACCCGGGAAGGGCCAAGCAGACAAAAGAACAGCGCAGGGTCCTGTGTCGTTCCTCCACGAAGAGGGGGAGCGACAGTTTGAGAATGCTTTCATGCCTTTTAAAATAAACTTGGTACCCACTCTCATTCTCCATCTACCAGCCATAAGCAATCACTAATCTACACTCTGGATTTGCCTATTCTAAATATTTCATATAAATGGAATCATATAGTATGTGGTGTTTTTTGATTGGGTTCTTTCACTTAATACTTAGCACAGTGCTTTCAGGATTCCTCTATCATTACTTCATTACGTTTTATTGACGAATAATATTCCACTATCTGAATACACCACTTTTTATTTAACCAGTCATCAGTTGATGGACATTTGTTTCCTCTTTTTGACCATTAGGAATAGTGTTATGAACATTTTTGAAAGATTTATTTATTTGAAAGTCAGAGTTAGAAAAGGAGAGGCAGAGAGAGGGAGAGGTTTACTCCCCAATTGGCTGCAACAGCCAGAGCTGAGCTGATACAAAGCCAGGAGCTGGGAGCTTCATCTGGGTCTCCTATGTAGATATAGGGGCCCAAGGACTTGGGCCATCTTCTACTGCTTTCCCAGGCCATAGCAGAGAGCTGGATCAGAAGTGGAGCAGCCAGGACACAAACCAGCACCCATTTGGGATGCTGGCACTGCAGGTGGCAGCTTTAACCACTATGCCAAAGCGCCAGGCCCTGTTATGAACATTTGTATAGAAGTTTTTGTATAAGACCTATGTTTTCACTTCTCTTGGGTATATACCTAGGAATAGAATTGCTAGGTCATATAGTAACACTATATTTAACATTTTGGAGAACTGCCAAACTGTTTCCCAAAGCAGCTGCAACATTTTATATTCCCAACAGCAGTGTATGAGGGTTCCAATTTTTCTACTTCTTCACCAACATTTGTTATTATCTGTCTTTTTGATTATAGCCATCCTGGTGGGTATGAAGTGCTATCTCATTGTGGTTTTGTCTTGCTTTTCCCTGATGACAAATGATGTTGAATTCCCTTCCATGTGCTTATTGGCTTTTTGTATATCTTCTTTGGAGAAATATCTATTCAGATCTTTTGCCTCTTTTGAAATTGAGTTATTAGTTTTTTTATTATTGAATTATAAGGGCTTTTTAAGAAAATATGCTGGATCCATTCAAATTTCTAAAAATTTTCTCCTGTTTTTCAATGTCTTTTCACTTTCTTGTTGTAGCCCTTCGTGAAGCATAAAAGTTTCTAAACTTGATAAAGTCCAACTTATCTTTTTTTTTGCTACTTGTATTTTTGGTGTTATCTGAGAAATTATTGTCTAACCCAAAATGCTTTATAATTTCAGCTCTTATATTTAGGTCTATGATCCATATTGAATTGCAGAGACCCAGCTTGACATGACTGCAGCCATCTTGGTCATGTTACCAGAGGGAAGGTCATGGAAGCGTTGGGTTCTTATCTTCACTCAAGAAAGAATTCAGGCGTGAGACAGAGCAGAGTGATAAGGCTTTATTGGGGACAGGGTGTCCGTCAGGACAGAAGGGACAGAGAGAGAGCACCCAGTCACTCAGGCTGGAGGAGAGCGAGGTTACATGATTGAGTGGAGGGAATACACCTGGGCAGGCCAGGCTCAGCAGAGAGGCAGAGGGCTGAGTGTGCAGTCTGTTTGGACTCCCTAGGTTTTTAAGGGAGTCTGTTTACCTACCTCCCCCACTCCTCCAGGACTAAGGGTGGAGAGTCCTGGCAGAGTAGGGGGGCTTTCCTTAGGGCATCTGAGAAGGTTTTAGTGCCCCATGTTATCAGGTAGCCCATTTGCTCCTGAGGAGAGAGAATTGTTCTGGGGGGCTTTCCTTGGGGGAAGGGCTGGAACCACCTGGAAGGTTATCAGGGTCTGAGCAGGACTTTGAAGTGCAAGATGTTGGGCTTCTAGAGCTTCCACAGTAGGTGCTGGTCTTCAGGCCTTTCACACACACACACACACACACACACACACACACACGGGCTCAATTTCTGACTTCCTACCTAACAGTCATAACTGCCATCTTGTTCTCTAGGTGACCTTAGAAGTCATCCCAAACCATATGGGATAAGTGAAGTCATTAAGGTAATCTGATGCTCTTATCTAATGCTTATAATGTCTCTATCTGGTACCTGGAATGTCTCTTCCAAATGTTAATATGTCTTGAGAAAGTCCAGGTACATTCTGGTTGGTCATGGGCAATGTTTGTGTAGTTTAGCATATAAAACTCTTCTCTTGCCTCACGGTATGAGAATCCTTTTTTCTTGTGAGTGCCCAAGATATTCTTCTGTCTCCTGCGTAATCCTGGATTTATCTGCCTCTTTCTTTTGTCTCTTGGTCCATTCTGCCTTTGGCCTGTTCTAATGTATTAGGTTTTTCTGAAACAAGTTAGTTTTTCTGTGTGGTGTGAGGTAGAGGTCCATCTTTATTATTATTATTTATTTTGCTTTTAGTTGCAGTTGTCTCGGTACCATTTGTTGGAAAGACTATTTTCCCCTTTGAATTTTCTTTGTACCCTTGTCACAAATCAATTGATCATAAATGTAAGGGTTTATTTTAGGACTCTCAGTTTTGTTCCTTTGGTCTATAGATCTATCCTTATCCCTGTACCCATGTCTTGATTACTGTAACTTTGTAGTAAGTTTTGAAATTGGAAACTGATTTCTCTCCACCCTTGTTCTTTTCCACATTGTTTTGAATAGTATGAGTCTCCTGTGTTTCCATATGAGTTTTAGGATCAGCTTTGCAATTTCTGGGGGAAAAAAAACCGGCAGCTGGAATTTTGATAAGGATTGTATTGAATCTATAGATCTAAAAGTTACTTTGACTTTTCTTTTTAAAAGATTTATTTATTTGAAAGTCAGAGTTATACAGAGAGAGATGGAGAGGCAGAGAGAGAAAGAGGGATCTTCCATCCACTTGTTCACTCCCCAGATGGCCATAATAGCCAGAGCTGCACCTATCCAAAGCCAGGAGCCAGGAGCTTCCTCCAGGTCTCCCACGCGGGTGGAGGGGCCCACGAACTTGGGCCATTTTCCACTGCTTTCCCAGGCCGTAGCAGAGAGCTGGATTGGAAGTGGAGCAGCTGGGACCAGAATTGGCGCCCATATGGGATGCCTGCACTGCAGGTGGCAGCTTCACCCACTACTCCACAGTGCCGACCCCACTTTTAGACTTCAATAAAAGGATTTGCTAAATTGAATTTTTTTTTGCAGGTACTTGAGATTTATTCATCCTCTCATAAACTTAACATGTCTATTTTACCTTATAAATAAAGACTTTGCTGATAGTACATTGGCATGGATTTGTTTATAAACACGTTTCACTAATGTGTTAAATCTCTTCCTCCTCTCCCCTGCGCTGTCAATTGAACTTATAATAGTATAGTCATGTGTATAAGAAGGCAAAATATAGGAAGAGGGTGGTAAGAATTTGTTAGAGAAGCAGTATAACGCACCCTGGTAATGAAGGGACCTAGCTTCTGACTGTGTGTTCTTGCTCTAATGCGCTTCACCAAGCACAAGATGTGAAATAGATTGGTAGTTTCATTGAGCTTTCCTCATCATAATGTAAATAGATATAATGAATGTTAACGCCAAAAATGTTTTCAGGGAGATTAAATTGCTCTTTTATTCAGTTGTTATGAAATTGAGAAGTACTATTTTAATAAAAAGTATTTTGAATGAACCATTATAATCATCCCAAACTCCAGAAAAGCAAATGTATTTGGTTGAAAAAAGTAGAATTTATAGAGTTACTTTTAAGAGTCTACAATTATAAACCCAGAGGGTATCTTTCATGAAGTTACCAGATCAAATAGTTTATTTTTAATGATGCTATAGATTAATTCAGGATACAAATGCAGTACTGAAGACCTAAGTCTTAAACATATTGTTCACAAAACTGTCAGTCATGATTCTACCAAGAGAATGAAAGACAGTTAGCCTACTAGGGCAAAATCAAAATACCCATGACACAGACTAGTCTGGCTTTGAAGCAGGTCTAGAGCTATCTAGAGAAGAAATGGGGCACAATGAACTAGGCAGGACTTGAGTTTGCATATGTGGCCTAATAATTTAGAGGAATTAATATCTGTAATACAAGGTCTTAAAGAAACCACTGACTTCCACTGTGTTGGCACTGAACTACTTGAACTTGGTTAGAATTTTGTAATTGGTAAAAAAAAATAATAAAATCTTGTTTCCCAGAAGTAAAGCCATTTGACATGTGCAGCTATGAAACATAAGAATACCTTGTGACCATGGCAGCTTGAATGATCAACAAGAGATCTCATTCTTGAAATCAGAAAGGTAAGATGCTTAGTTCAGGTCCTGGCTCAGGTCCAGCACGGGCTCAGGAGCTGAGGTAATTGGTCCATCCTGCAACCTGTTCAAATGGACATTGGTTGTGGTAAGGAAGCCTGTTTATGACAGGCAGGTTTAGGCCAAGATCTTCGCAAGCTCTGGTGGTCTGTGGTGTTTCTTTTTCCTCTTGTGGGTGATGACAAGGTTTCTCATGAAGTTTTGCCTTGGGCAAGACGAGGTGGTACTGAGAGTATTGGCACATTGCTAGACAGGAGCTTATATTTCTTATTAGGATAACCAGAGCTCGGTATTAATCTCATTGCTAATCGAAAAAGCACTTTTTTGAGGAATACTATGTTATGTTCTGTGCTAGGACTTGAATGGGCCCTAGGGCTTTCGATCTGGTGGGGAGATGACATGCCAGATTCTTCAGTGGATGCTGCTACGAATCTTTAAGCCAAGGATTGAGGGAAGATGAGCAAGTTTTGGAGGACGATGAATTCCATGTTGGGGATATTGAGTTTGTGAAGCCTGTAGAGCCTCTAAGTGGAGATACCTAGTAGGCAGTTGGTATGTCTTTGAATCTCACACTGGGGGAGGGGGATCCAAATGGGAAGTATTGATTTGGGAGTCGTCATTGTCTAGATGCTAATTGAAACCATTGACACAGAGATTCTATAGAGTAAGAAAGAGAGAAGGCTTAGAGCTGAAACCCTGGAGAAGCCTTCCAGTTTAGCAGTGGCATCTGATGAATGCTATTGTCTGAATACACATTGCTCTCCCATCAGTGAATTTACATTTGAAAAGCTTGAATAAACTTGCAAAACACATTCAAGAGGAAATTATCACAGCAAATATAGACCCAGGACATTTTGAAAGTGAACGTTCAAAATTTGGGCCGGTAATAAAACCCAATGTATCTTCAGAGTCAAAGGAATTCAGGCACTAACTGTATTAGGAAATAATATAGATAAAGCGGTCAGACTTTCAGAACCCCAAATAAGCTCTAATAACTATTTTAATGGGAATGATGAGGTACAATGCTTAAAATTGAAACCATCTGGAATGCATGGTGAGAGCAATATACAACACTCAAGTAATAAAACAACTGTTCAAACATGAAAACTGAAAATTAAGGCAGTAATAATCAAGGGATCAAGGGGTGGGGTTGTACAGCAGGGATGAGAGAATAACTTCTTAGGTAAGATAGGGAAAATTTCCTGGGAATTTGGGATATCTGAAAATTGGAGAAGAAAAGGATTTTAGTAGAGTTGTGTGTGCTGTCACCACGTAAGTTTATGTAGGGATTGGGGCTCCTGTTTGGATGGTGGTTCTTTTTTTAAAATTTTTTTTTAAAGATTTACTTTATTTGAAAGACAGAGTTACAGAGAGAGAGAGAGACAGAGAGAGAGGTCCTCCATCTGCTGGTTCACTCCCCAGATGGCTGCAATGGCCAGAGCTGTGCCAATCCAAAGCCAGGAGCCAGGAGCTTCTTCCAGGTCTCCCAGGTGGGTGCAGGGACCCAAGGACTTGGGCCACTTCCACTGCTTTCCCAGGCCATCGCAGAGAGCTGGATGGGAAGAGGAGCAGCCGGGACTAGAACTGTCGCTCATATGGGATGCCGGCGCCTCAGGCCAGGGTGTTAACCTGCTGCGCCACAGCACCAGCCCTGGATGGTGGTTCTTGAACAGAACACTCTCAGGCTCCGGCTTCCATAGCCATTATCTATCTTAAAGAATTTCGGGCCTCAAATCGTTACTCGAGGAAAATGAACTCTTTCTGTGTTATTTTCAGCCTTTTGTTCTATTTCTCTTGGTAGATCGTACTGTAATTTTGAAAAATGTCAGTCTTGACTCTATGATGGAAACACAAGCAGAAAGTTTCTTGGAGTTTTTCTTCAGCTGGAGTGTGAGGGAAAGGATGTTCTGGGGCGAGAGCACAGAGGCCATCAAAATGAGAGACCAGAAAGGCGAATACAAAGCTGAAGGGTGAGAGTTGGTTTCTTCCCACAGTTCTCACTCTACTGCTGTTAAATTCCAGTCAAGAGCTTGTTTCTACCTTTGACGTTGGGTCTGAGTGTGGTTTTCTTACAGCACTGGTTCTCGGCTGCAAGAGGGGAGGGCATGTGTCGTTTGGAAGAGTTCCAGGTGCGATCTGGCATTCTGTTCTTCCCCTCTCCCTTCATACACGGCTGAGCAGGTGCTATGGTGTGAACGTGATTTGGCTCCCAAATCCATGCAGATCTTTAAATCCCAGAGTTATAAGCTGATGGTACTAAGAGAGTGGAAACTTAATCCAATTATGGTGTACAAGAGGTAGACCCTAGTGAGAAGTCCTGAGGTCATGGGGACATGCCCTCAGAAAGTAATTTTTTATTTGAATCACTTCTCAGCCTTTTGGCTAAGATCAAGTGTAGTAATTTTTTATTTGAAAGGCAGAGTTGGGGGAGAGGGAGGCAGAGAGAGAGAGTGAGAGTGAGAGAGATGTTCCACTTGCTGGTTCACTCCCCAAATGGTCCCAATGGTTGGGAATGGGCCAGGCTGAAGCCAGGAGCTTCTTCCAAGTCTCCCACATGGGTGACAAGGACACAAACACTTGGGCCATCTTCTGAGCTTTCCCAGACATATTAGCAAGGAGCTGGATCAGAAGTGGAGCAGCCAAGAGTTGAACCTGTGCCCATATGGGATGTTGGTGCTGCAGATGGTAGCTTAATGTGCTGCACCATGGTATTGGCCCCAGACAGTAATTCTTGTGAAAGGGTTGATTATAAAGCCTGACTGTGGACCCAGCATCCCTCTGCTTCCTGGCTGACCATGTGATTCTCCCCACATATGCTCTGCCATTGCCATCTGCTATCTTCACAGGCCAAACCAATGGGGCTGCCCCATCGTGGATTTGAACCTCATAAACTTTGAGCTAAATAAACCTTCTCAGGTGTTTCATTGTGGTAAAGAAAACTGACTAATAAAGGATTATGCCCATTGTTCATCAGCATCAACTATGGAATAATTTTTTTAAAGATTTATTTATTTATTTGAAAGGCAGAGTTACAAAGAGGCAGAGAGTGACAGAGAGAGAGATCCTCCATCTGCTGGTTCACGCCCCAGTGGCCACAATGGCCAGAGCTGTGCCAATCAGAAGCCAGGAGCTTCTTCTGGGTCTCCCACGTGGGTGCAGGGGCCCAAGGACTTGGGCCATCTACCACTGCTTTCCCAGGCCACAGCAGAGAGATGGATTGGAAGTGAAGCAGCCGGGACTCAAACTGGCTCATGTATGGGATTCCAGCCCCTGCGGGCGGTGGCTTGACCCACTACGCCACAGCACCGGCCCCTGGAATAATATTTAAACTCTTGCATTAAGCATTCAAGTACAATATCAATGTGGCCCCCCAGACTATCCCTCCTACTTGCCTCCCAGTTGAACCTGTTACTATGGCTAGGTCCAAGTCTTTCAGATCTCTGGTCACTTCATATTCCTGCTCAGCCCCACTACTTAGTGCTGTGTGCTATGCTCTTCATCTGCCTGTCTACAGCTTCAAGGCCTCACTTAGGTCTTTCCTATTTTATGGAGCCTTCCAGAAATGATGCATCCCATGTTCCCTGAGCCTTGTTTCTGGAATTTGAGTTAAGTGGGCCGGCAGTGGGGAGATGAGGTTGTCAACGTACGGAAACAGTCAGATCATTTATATGGAAACCAGTTGACAACTTTCTATAGTTGAGCTAATCTAATGATATCAATGTGTTCCTAGCAGTACAAACAGCTCTTTCCCTGGAGAGCTTCTGAAATCTCCATGCTCCTATCCTACCACAATGTTTTGAAGTTTCTTTATGAAGGAAATGTGCAAATTGACCAAATGGCCACCACAAGCAACAAATGATTCAATGAAATGAGATATACTTGAAAATCATTAAGAGAATAGTTTTTTAAACTTGAAAATGATGACAATTGATTGGGAACTGGGAGGGGAGAGAAAGGTATCTCATCCAAATAACAGAGCCTTCAAGGACTCAGAGACAGGAAAATGAGTAGGAGCATATACATATAATAGAGCAAGTAAAGTTAAGAGGCTATTCTTACTAATTCTTTGCTCAAATGATGTCATGACAAGTATTCACATAGTTGCATGATATTTCAGTTTAAATATACTATAATTTTCCCCCATCATTCCCCCAGTGGATCTTTTGGTTGTTTCTAATGGTTTCATTAGCATACGGAACACTATGGTGAACATCCTTACTCATATGTATTTGAATGCTCTTTTCTATAGCTTTGTTCTCACTGTCTGACTCCATGATTATGAACAAGTAACTTGGGACTTCTTTAAGTCCATATCTGCTTAAGGAACTCTTGGAGTTTTATATATCTATATGTACAGTGGTTGATCAACAAAAATTACTAACTTTATTGATTGATAAGGAGTTATCACGTTTACACAGCCATCTCATTATAAATCTACTGAATGTTCCAGCATTTTGAAACTGTGCCAGGCTTATTACAAGACATCAACTTGAAACTACTGGACTAAATCAGAAGGTGTGGGAAGGACAAAAAACAGCTGAGTATGTGGAAAGAGTCTGAAATGAGAGAATAAAGTAGACAAAGGGCAATGGTTAATAGTAATTAGTAAATATCAAAAGCAAATAAGGATAAGACATGCCTAATTATGCTAGAGGTAGGGTGGGCAAAGTGAAAGTATAGGATCCAATTATTTTTAAAGAGTTGCTTGGTCAACTTAATTGGAAAACAGGGCAACAGTTTGCTCCATGAGCTAAATCACGGAGGCAAAGGTCAAAGATGAAAGTTGTGTTTAAAATTTCCATCAGCTACATGGCCAGCAGAAGCTGCATGATCAAATAAACCACCTGGGCAGCTGAACAGCTTTTCTTGTCTAAACCATTAGCCACAAAGCTTCCTTTAGCAAGCTGCTTTTTCAAAAGTAAAATCCATCCAAGTTGGCCACTTAGTACCTTGAGCAATACTTAACTCTTCTCACAATTGCAAGACAAAATTAACAGAAAATAGGTGAAAGCATATTCCATAGTTTATCAGTCCAATAGTCTGTGGCTCTGGAATATCTGATATAAAGCGTCCTTGACTCTTGTTCTAGTATTTGGAACATCAAAGGATTATACCGGGGTGG